>NW_027366214.1:0-78100 GCF_046119375.1 Phyllobates terribilis
GTATATGAAAAACATGTTTTTCAATGGCAAAAATCAATGAATATTGTAAATGCACAAACAGTAATATCTCCACATTGCAAGGTGCAATTCTGAAATTTTTTGCTTTTTCCTGCTAATCCTAGCATGATAAAGAAGATTCAAAGAGAGTGAGATGCCAGCTCCTTTCATTCAGTCAGTAGCTTCAAACATTTCTGGTATATGAAAAACATGTTTTTCAATGGCAAAAATCAATGAATATTGTAAATGCACAAACAGTAATATCTCCACATTGCACGGTGCAATTCTGAAATTTTTAGCTTTTTCCTGTTAATCCTAGCATGATAAAGAAGATTCAAAGAGAGTGAGATGCCAGCTCCTTTCATTCAGTCAGTAGCTTCAAACATTTCTGGTATATGAAAAACATGTTTTTCAATGGCAAAAATCAATGAATATTGTAAATGCACAAACAGTAATATCTCCACATTGCAAGGTGCAATTCTGAAATTTTTTGCTTTTTCCTGTTAATCCTAGCATGATAAAGAAGATTCAAAGAGAGTGAGATGCCAGCTCCTTTCATTCAGTCAGTAGCTTCAAACATTTCTGGTATATGAAAAACATGTTTTTCAATGGCAAAAATCAATGAATATTGTAAATGCACAAACAGTAATATCTCCACATTGCAAGGTGCAATTCTGAAATTTTTTGCTTTATCCTGCTAATCCTAGCATGATAAAGAAGATTCAAAGAGAGTGAGATGCCAGCTCCTTTCATTCAGTCAGTAGCTTCAAACATATCTGGTATATGAAAAACATGTTTTTCAATGGCAAAAATCAATGAATATTGTAAATGCACAAACAGTAATATCTCCACATTGCAAGGTGCAATTCGGAAATTTTTTGCTTTTTCCTGCTAATCCTAGCATGATAAAGAAGATTCAAAGAGAGTGAGATGCCAGCTCCTTTCATTCAGTCAGTAGCTTCAAACATTTCTGGTATATGAAAAACATGTTTTTCAATGGCAAAAATCAATGAATATTGTAAATGCACAAACAGTAATATCTCCACATTGCACGGTGCAATTCTGAAATTTTTAGCTTTTTCCTGTTAATCCTAGCATGATAAAGAAGATTCAAAGAGAGTGAGATGCCAGCTCCTTTCATTCAGTCAGTAGCTTCAAACATTTCTGGTATATGAAAAACATGTTTTTCAATGGCAAAAATCAATGAATATTGTAAATGCACAAACAGTAATATCTCCACATTGCAAGGTGCAATTCTGAAATTTTTTGCTTTTTCCTGCTAATCCTAGCATGATAAAGAAGATTCAAAGAGAGTGAGATGCCAGCTCCTTTCATTCAGTCAGTAGCTTCAAACATTTCTGGTATATGAAAAACATGTTTTTCAATGGCAAAAATCAATGAATATTGTAAATGCACAAACAGTAATATCTCCACATTGCACGGTGCAATTCTGAAATTTTTAGCTTTTTCCTGTTAATCCTAGCATGATAAAGAAGATTCAAAGAGAGTGAGATGCCCAGCTCCTTTCATTCAGTCAGTAGCTTCAAACATTTCTGGACGTTTTTCAATGGCAAAAATCAATGAATATTGTAAATGCACAAACAGTAATATCTCCACATTGCAAGGTGCAATTCTGAAATTTTTTGCTTTTTCCTGTTAATCCTAGCATGATAAAGAAGATTCAAAGAGAGTGAGATGCCAGCTCCTTTCATTCAGTCAGTAGCTTCAAACATTTCTGGTATATGAAAAACATGTTTTTCAATGGCAAAAATCAATGAATATTGTAAATGCACAAACAGTAATATCTCCACATTGCAAGGTGCAATTCTGAAATTTTTTGCTTTTTCCTGTTAATCCTAGCATGATAAAGAAGATTCAAAGAGAGTGAGATGCCAGCTCCTTTCATTCAGTCAGTAGCTTCAAACATTTCTGGTATATGAAAAACATGTTTTTCAATGGCAAAAATCAATGAATATTGTAAATGCACAAACAGTAATATCTCCACATTGCAAGGTGCAATTCTGAAATTTTTTGCTTTTTCCTGCTAATCCTAGCATGATAAAGAAGATTCAAAGAGAGTAAGATGCCAGCTCCTTTCAATCAGTCAGTAGCTTCAAACATTTCTGGTATATGAAAAACATGTTTTTCAATGGCAAAAATCAATGAATATTGTAAATGCACAAACAGTAATATCTCCACATTGCACGGTGCAATTCTGAAATTTTTAGCTTTTTCCTGTTAATCCTAGCATGATAAAGAAGATTCAAAGAGAGTGAGATGCCAGCTCCTTTCATTCAGTCAGTAGCTTCAAACATTTCTGGTATATGAAAAACATGTTTTTCAATGGCAAAAATCAATGAATATTGTAAATGCACAAACAGTAATATCTCCACATTGCAAGGTGCAATTCTGAAATTGTTTGCTTTTTCCTGCTAATCCTAGCATGATAAAGAAGATTCAGAGTGAGATGCCAGCTCCTTTCATTCAGTCAGTAGCTTCAAACATTTCTGGTATATGAAAAACGTTTTTCAATGGCAAAAATCAATGAATATTGTAAATGCACAAACAGTAATATCTCCACATTGCAAGGTGCAATTCTGAAATTTTTTGCTTTTTCCTGCTAATCCTAGCATGATAAAGAAGATTCAAAGAGAGTGAGATGCCAGCTCCTTTCATTCAGTCAGTAGCTTCAAACATTTCTGGACGTTTTTCAATGGCAAAAATCAATGAATATTGTAAATGCACAAACAGTAATATCTCCACATTGCAAGGTGCAATTCTGAAATTTTTTGCTTTTTCCTGCTAATCCTAGCATGATAAAGAAGATTCAAAGAGAGTGAGATGCCAGCTCCTTTCATTCAGTCAGTAGCTTCAAACATTTCTGGTATATGAAAAACATGTTTTTCAATGGCAAAAATCAATGAATATTGTAAATGCACAAACAGTAATATCTCCACATTGCACGGTGCAATTCTGAAATTTTTAGCTTTTTCCTGTTAATCCTAGCATGATAAAGAAGATTCAAAGAGAGTGAGATGCCAGCTCCTTTCATTCAGTCAGTAGCTTCAAACATTTCTGGTATATGAAAAACATGTTTTTCAATGGCAAAAATCAATGAATATTGTAAATGCACAAACAGTAATATCTCCACATTGCACGGTGCAATTCTGAAATTTTTAGCTTTTTCCTGTTAATCCTAGCATGATAAAGAAGATTCAAAGAGAGTGAGATGCCAGCTCCTTTCATTCAGTCAGTAGCTTCAAACATTTCTGGACGTTTTTCAATGGCAAAAATCAATGAATATTGTAAATGCACAAACAGTAATATCTCCACATTGCAAGGTGCAATTCTGAAATTTTTTGCTTTTTCCTGTTAATCCTAGCATGATAAAGAAGATTCAAAGAGAGTGAGATGCCAGCTCCTTTCATTCAGTCAGTAGCTTCAAACATTTCTGGTATATGAAAAACATGTTTTTCAATGGCAAAAATCAATGAATATTGTAAATGCACAAACAGTAATATCTCCACATTGCAAGGTGCAATTCTGAAATTTTTTGCTTTTTCCTGTTAATCCTAGCATGATAAAGAAGATTCAAAGAGAGTGAGATGCCAGCTCCTTTCATTCAGTCAGTAGCTTCAAACATTTCTGGTATATGAAAAACATGTTTTTCAATGGCAAAAATCAATGAATATTGTAAATGCACAAACAGTAATATCTCCACATTGCAAGGTGCAATTCTGAAATTTTTTGCTTTTTCCTGCTAATCCTAGCATGATAAAGAAGATTCAAAGAGAGTAAGATGCCAGCTCCTTTCAATCAGTCAGTAGCTTCAAACATTTCTGGTATATGAAAAACATGTTTTTCAATGGCAAAAATCAATGAATATTGTAAATGCACAAACAGTAATATCTCCACATTGCACGGTGCAATTCTGAAATTTTTAGCTTTTTCCTGTTAATCCTAGCATGATAAAGAAGATTCAAAGAGAGTGAGATGCCAGCTCCTTTCATTCAGTCAGTAGCTTCAAACATTTCTGGTATATGAAAAACATGTTTTTCAATGGCAAAAATCAATGAATATTGTAAATGCACAAACAGTAATATCTCCACATTGCAAGGTGCAATTCTGAAATTGTTTGCTTTTTCCTGCTAATCCTAGCATGATAAAGAAGATTCAGAGTGAGATGCCAGCTCCTTTCATTCAGTCAGTAGCTTCAAACATTTCTGGTATATGAAAAACGTTTTTCAATGGCAAAAATCAATGAATATTGTAAATGCACAAACAGTAATATCTCCACATTGCAAGGTGCAATTCTGAAATTTTTTGCTTTTTCCTGCTAATCCTAGCATGATAAAGAAGATTCAAAGAGAGTGAGATGCCAGCTCCTTTCATTCAGTCAGTAGCTTCAAACATTTCTGGACGTTTTTCAATGGCAAAAATCAATGAATATTGTAAATGCACAAACAGTAATATCTCCACATTGCAAGGTGCAATTCTGAAATTTTTTGCTTTTTCCTGCTAATCCTAGCATGATAAAGAAGATTCAAAGAGAGTGAGATGCCAGCTCCTTTCATTCAGTCAGTAGCTTCAAACATTTCTGGTATATGAAAAACATGTTTTTCAATGGCAAAAATCAATGAATATTGTAAATGCACAAACAGTAATATCTCCACATTGCACGGTGCAATTCTGAAATTTTTAGCTTTTTCCTGTTAATCCTAGCATGATAAAGAAGATTCAAAGAGAGTGAGATGCCAGCTCCTTTCATTCAGTCAGTAGCTTCAAACATTTCTGGTATATGAAAAACATGTTTTTCAATGGCAAAAATCAATGAATATTGTAAATGCACAAACAGTAATATCTCCACATTGCACGGTGCAATTCTGAAATTTTTAGCTTTTTCCTGTTAATCCTAGCATGATAAAGAAGATTCAAAGAGAGTGAGATGCCAGCTCCTTTCATTCAGTCAGTAGCTTCAAACATTTCTGGACGTTTTTCAATGGCAAAAATCAATGAATATTGTAAATGCACAAACAGTAATATCTCCACATTGCAAGGTGCAATTCTGAAATTTTTTGCTTTTTCCTGTTAATCCTAGCATGATAAAGAAGATTCAAAGAGAGTGAGATGCCAGCTCCTTTCATTCAGTCAGTAGCTTCAAACATTTCTGGTATATGAAAAACATGTTTTTCAATGGCAAAAATCAATGAATATTGTAAATGCACAAACAGTAATATCTCCACATTGCAAGGTGCAATTCTGAAATTTTTGCTTTTTCCTGTTAATCCTAGCATGATAAAGAAGATTCAAAGAGAGTGAGATGCCAGCTCCTTTCATTCAGTCAGTAGCTTCAAACATTTCTGGTATATGAAAAACATGTTTTTCAATGGCAAAAATCAATGAATATTGTAAATGCACAAACAGTAATATCTCCACATTGCAAGGTGCAATTCTGAAATTGTTTGCTTTTTCCTGCTAATCCTAGCATGATAAAGAAGATTCAGAGTGAGATGCCAGCTCCTTTCATTCAGTCAGTAGCTTCAAACATTTCTGGTATATGAAAAACGTTTTTCAATGGCAAAAATCAATGAATATTGTAAATGCACAAACTAATATCTCCACATTGCAAGGTGCAATTCTGAAATTTTTTGCTTTTTCCTGCTAATCCTAGCATGATAAAGAAGATTCAAAGAGAGTGAGATGCCAGCTCCTTTCATTCAGTCAGTAGCTTCAAACATTTCTGGACGTTTTTCAATGGCAAAAATCAATGAATATTGTAAATGCACAAACAGTAATATCTCCACATTGCAAGGTGCAATTCTGAAATTTTTTGCTTTTTCCTGCTAATCCTAGCATGATAAAGAAGATTCAAAGAGAGTGAGATGCCAGCTCCTTTCATTCAGTCAGTAGCTTCAAACATTTCTGGTATATGAAAAACATGTTTTTCAATGGCAAAAATCAATGAATATTGTAAATGCACAAACAGTAATATCTCCACATTGCAAGGTGCAATTCTGAAATTTTTTGCTTTTTCCTGCTAATCCTAGCATGATAAAGAAGATTCAAAGAGAGTGAGATGCCAGCTCCTTTCATTCAGTCAGTAGCTTCAAACATTTCTGGTATATGAAAAACATGTTTTTCAATGGCAAAAATCAATGAATATTGTAAATGCACAAACAGTAATATCTCCACATTGCACGGTGCAATTCTGAAATTTTTAGCTTTTTCCTGTTAATCCTAGCATGATAAAGAAGATTCAAAGAGAGTGAGATGCCAGCTCCTTTCATTCAGTCAGTAGCTTCAAACATTTCTGGACGTTTTTCAATGGCAAAAATCAATGAATATTGTAAATGCACAAACAGTAATATCTCCACATTGCAAGGTGCAATTCTGAAATTTTTTGCTTTTTCCTGTTAATCCTAGCATGATAAAGAAGATTCAAAGAGAGTGAGATGCCAGCTCCTTTCATTCAGTCAGTAGCTTCAAACATTTCTGGTATATGAAAAACATGTTTTTCAATGGCAAAAATCAATGAATATTGTAAATGCACAAACAGTAATATCTCCACATTGCAAGGTGCAATTCTGAAATTTTTTGCTTTTTCCTGTTAATCCTAGCATGATAAAGAAGATTCAAAGAGAGTGAGATGCCAGCTCCTTTCATTCAGTCAGTAGCTTCAAACATTTCTGGTATATGAAAAACATGTTTTTCAATGGCAAAAATCAATGAATATTGTAAATGCACAAACAGTAATATCTCCACATTGCAAGGTGCAATTCTGAAATTTTTTGCTTTTTCCTGCTAATCCTAGCATGATAAAGAAGATTCAAAGAGAGTGAGATGCCAGCTCCTTTCATTCAGTCAGTAGCTTCAAACATTTCTGGTATATGAAAAACATGTTTTTCAATGGCAAAAATCAATGAATATTGTAAATGCACAAACAGTAATATCTCCACATTGCAAGGTGCAATTCTGAAATTTTTTGCTTTATCCTGCTAATCCTAGCATGATAAAGAAGATTCAAAGAGAGTGAGATGCCAGCTCCTTTCATTCAGTCAGTAGCTTCAAACATTTCTGGTATATGAAAAACATGTTTTTCAATGGCAAAAATCAATGAATATTGTAAATGCACAAACAGTAATATCTCCACATTGCAAGGTGCAATTCGGAAATTTTTTGCTTTTTCCTGCTAATCCTAGCATGATAAAGAAGATTCAAAGAGAGTGAGATGCCAGCTCCTTTCATTCAGTCAGTAGCTTCAAACATTTCTGGTATATGAAAAACATGTTTTTCAATGGCAAAAATCAATGAATATTGTAAATGCACAAACAGTAATATCTCCACATTGCACGGTGCAATTCTGAAATTTTTAGCTTTTTCCTGTTAATCCTAGCATGATAAAGAAGATTCAAAGAGAGTGAGATGCCAGCTCCTTTCATTCAGTCAGTAGCTTCAAACATTTCTGGTATATGAAAAACATGTTTTTCAATGGCAAAAATCAATGAATATTGTAAATGCACAAACAGTAATATCTCCACATTGCAAGGTGCAATTCTGAAATTGTTTGCTTTTTCCTGCTAATCCTAGCATGATAAAGAAGATTCAGAGTGAGATGCCAGCTCCTTTCATTCAGTCAGTAGCTTCAAACATTTCTGGTATATGAAAAACGTTTTTCAATGGCAAAAATCAATGAATATTGTAAATGCACAAACAGTAATATCTCCACATTGCAAGGTGCAATTCTGAAATTTTTTGCTTTTTCCTGCTAATCCTAGCATGATAAAGAAGATTCAAAGAGAGTGAGATGCCAGCTCCTTTCATTCAGTCAGTAGCTTCAAACATTTCTGGACGTTTTTCAATGGCAAAAATCAATGAATATTGTAAATGCACAAACAGTAATATCTCCACATTGCAAGGTGCAATTCTGAAATTTTTTGCTTTTTCCTGCTAATCCTAGCATGATAAAGAAGATTCAAAGAGAGTGAGATGCCAGCTCCTTTCATTCAGTCAGTAGCTTCAAACATTTCTGGTATATGAAAAACATGTTTTTCAATGGCAAAAATCAATGAATATTGTAAATGCACAAACAGTAATATCTCCACATTGCAAGGTGCAATTCTGAAATTTTTTGCTTTTTCCTGCTAATCCTAGCATGATAAAGAAGATTCAAAGAGAGTGAGATGCCAGCTCCTTTCATTCAGTCAGTAGCTTCAAACATTTCTGGTATATGAAAAACATGTTTTTCAATGGCAAAAATCAATGAATATTGTAAATGCACAAACAGTAATATCTCCACATTGCACGGTGCAATTCTGAAATTTTTAGCTTTTTCCTGTTAATCCTAGCATGATAAAGAAGATTCAAAGAGAGTGAGATGCCAGCTCCTTTCATTCAGTCAGTAGCTTCAAACATTTCTGGACGTTTTTCAATGGCAAAAATCAATGAATATTGTAAATGCACAAACAGTAATATCTCCACATTGCAAGGTGCAATTCTGAAATTTTTTGCTTTTTCCTGTTAATCCTAGCATGATAAAGAAGATTCAAAGAGAGTGAGATGCCAGCTCCTTTCATTCAGTCAGTAGCTTCAAACATTTCTGGTATATGAAAAACATGTTTTTCAATGGCAAAAATCAATGAATATTGTAAATGCACAAACAGTAATATCTCCACATTGCAAGGTGCAATTCTGAAATTTTTTGCTTTTTCCTGTTAATCCTAGCATGATAAAGAAGATTCAAAGAGAGTGAGATGCCAGCTCCTTTCATTCAGTCAGTAGCTTCAAACATTTCTGGTATATGAAAAACATGTTTTTCAATGGCAAAAATCAATGAATATTGTAAATGCACAAACAGTAATATCTCCACATTGCAAGGTGCAATTCTGAAATTTTTTGCTTTTTCCTGCTAATCCTAGCATGATAAAGAAGATTCAAAGAGAGTGAGATGCCAGCTCCTTTCAATCAGTCAGTAGCTTCAAACATTTCTGGTATATGAAAAACATGTTTTTCAATGGCAAAAATTAATGAATATTGTAAATGCACAAACAGTAATATCTCCACATTGCACGGTGCAATTCTGAAATTTTTTGCTTTTTCCTGCTAATCCTAGCATGATAAAGAAGATTCAAAGAGAGTGAGATGCCAGCTCCTTTCATTCAGTCAGTAGCTTCAAACATTTCTGGACGTTTTTCAATGGCAAAAATCAATGAATATTGTAAATGCACAAACAGTAATATCTCCACATTGCAAGGTGCAATTCTGAAATTTTTTGCTTTTTCCTGTTAATCCTAGCATGATAAAGAAGATTCAAAGAGAGTGAGATGCCAGCTCCTTTCATTCAGTCAGTAGCTTCAAACATTTCTGGTATATGAAAAACATGTTTTTCAATGGCAAAAATCAATGAATATTGTAAATGCACAAACAGTAATATCTCCACATTGCAAGGTGCAATTCTGAAATTTTTTGCTTTATCCTGCTAATCCTAGCATGATAAAGAAGATTCAAAGAGAGTGAGATGCCAGCTCCTTTCATTCAGTCAGTAGCTTCAAACATTTCTGGTATATGAAAAACATGTTTTTCAATGGCAAAAATCAATGAATATTGTAAATGCACAAACAGTAATATCTCCACATTGCAAGGTGCAATTCGGAAATTTTTTGCTTTTTCCTGCTAATCCTAGCATGATAAAGAAGATTCAAAGAGAGTGAGATGCCAGCTCCTTTCATTCAGTCAGTAGCTTCAAACATTTCTGGTATATGAAAAACATGTTTTTCAATGGCAAAAATCAATGAATATTGTAAATGCACAAACAGTAATATCTCCACATTGCACGGTGCAATTCTGAAATTTTTAGCTTTTTCCTGTTAATCCTAGCATGATAAAGAAGATTCAAAGAGAGTGAGATGCCAGCTCCTTTCATTCAGTCAGTAGCTTCAAACATTTCTGGTATATGAAAAACATGTTTTTCAATGGCAAAAATCAATGAATATTGTAAATGCACAAACAGTAATATCTCCACATTGCACGGTGCAATTCTGAAATTTTTAGCTTTTTCCTGTTAATCCTAGCATGATAAAGAAGATTCAAAGAGAGTGAGATGCCAGCTCCTTTCATTCAGTCAGTAGCTTCAAACATTTCTGGTATATGAAAAACATGTTTTTCAATGGCAAAAATCAATGAATATTGTAAATGCACAAACAGTAATATCTCCACATTGCAAGGTGCAATTCTGAAATTTTTTGCTTTTTCCTGTTAATCCTAGCATGATAAAGAAGATTCAAAGAGAGTGAGATGCCAGCTCCTTTCATTCAGTCAGTAGCTTCAAACATTTCTGGTATATGAAAAACATGTTTTTCAATGGCAAAAATCAATGAATATTGTAAATGCACAAACAGTAATATCTCCACATTGCAAGGTGCAATTCTGAAATTTTTTGCTTTATCCTGCTAATCCTAGCATGATAAAGAAGATTCAAAGAGAGTGAGATGCCAGCTCCTTTCATTCAGTCAGTAGCTTCAAACATTTCTGGTATATGAAAAACATGTTTTTCAATGGCAAAAATCAATGAATATTGTAAATGCACAAACAGTAATATCTCCACATTGCAAGGTGCAATTCTGAAATTTTTTGCTTTATCCTGCTAATCCTAGCATGATAAAGAAGATTCAAAGAGAGTGAGATGCCAGCTCCTTTCATTCAGTCAGTAGCTTCAAACATTTCTGGTATATGAAAAACATGTTTTTCAATGGCAAAAATCAATGAATATTGTAAATGCACAAACAGTAATATCTCCACATTGCAAGGTGCAATTCGGAAATTTTTTGCTTTTTCCTGCTAATCCTAGCATGATAAAGAAGATTCAAAGAGAGTGAGATGCCAGCTCCTTTCATTCAGTCAGTAGCTTCAAACATTTCTGGTATATGAAAAACATGTTTTTCAATGGCAAAAATCAATGAATATTGTAAATGCACAAACAGTAATATCTCCACATTGCACGGTGCAATTCTGAAATTTTTAGCTTTTTCCTGTTAATCCTAGCATGATAAAGAAGATTCAAAGAGAGTGAGATGCCAGCTCCTTTCATTCAGTCAGTAGCTTCAAACATTTCTGGTATATGAAAAACATGTTTTTCAATGGCAAAAATCAATGAATATTGTAAATGCACAAACAGTAATATCTCCACATTGCAAGGTGCAATTCTGAAATTTTTTGCTTTTTCCTGCTAATCCTAGCATGATAAAGAAGATTCAAAGAGAGTGAGATGCCAGCTCCTTTCATTCAGTCAGTAGCTTCAAACATTTCTGGTATATGAAAAACATGTTTTTCAATGGCAAAAATCAATGAATATTGTAAATGCACAAACAGTAATATCTCCACATTGCACGGTGCAATTCTGAAATTTTTAGCTTTTTCCTGTTAATCCTAGCATGATAAAGAAGATTCAAAGAGAGTGAGATGCCAGCTCCTTTCATTCAGTCAGTAGCTTCAAACATTTCTGGTATATGAAAAACATGTTTTTCAATGGCAAAAATCAATGAATATTGTAAATGCACAAACAGTAATATCTCCACATTGCAAGGTGCAATTCTGAAATTTTTTGCTTTTTCCTGTTAATCCTAGCATGATAAAGAAGATTCAAAGAGAGTGAGATGCCAGCTCCTTTCATTCAGTCAGTAGCTTCAAACATTTCTGGTATATGAAAAACATGTTTTTCAATGGCAAAAATCAATGAATATTGTAAATGCACAAACAGTAATATCTCCACATTGCAAGGTGCAATTCTGAAATTTTTTGCTTTTTCCTGCTAATCCTAGCATGATAAAGAAGATTCAAAGAGAGTGAGATGCCAGCTCCTTTCATTCAGTCAGTAGCTTCAAACATTTCTGGTATATGAAAAACATGTTTTTCAATGGCAAAAATCAATGAATATTGTAAATGCACAAACAGTAATATCTCCACATTGCACGGTGCAATTCTGAAATTTTTAGCTTTTTCCTGTTAATCCTAGCATGATAAAGAAGATTCAAAGAGAGTGAGATGCCAGCTCCTTTCATTCAGTCAGTAGCTTCAAACATTTCTGGTATATGAAAAACATGTTTTTCAATGGCAAAAATCAATGAATATTGTAAATGCACAAACAGTAATATCTCCACATTGCACGGTGCAATTCTGAAATTTTTAGCTTTTTCCTGTTAATCCTAGCATGATAAAGAAGATTCAAAGAGAGTGAGATGCCAGCTCCTTTCATTCAGTCAGTAGCTTCAAACATTTCTGGTATATGAAAAACATGTTTTTCAATGGCAAAAATCAATGAATATTGTAAATGCACAAACAGTAATATCTCCACATTGCAAGGTGCAATTCTGAAATTTTTTGCTTTTTCCTGTTAATCCTAGCATGATAAAGAAGATTCAAAGAGAGTGAGATGCCAGCTCCTTTCATTCAGTCAGTAGCTTCAAACATTTCTGGTATATGAAAAACATGTTTTTCAATGGCAAAAATCAATGAATATTGTAAATGCACAAACAGTAATATCTCCACATTGCAAGGTGCAATTCTGAAATTTTTTGCTTTATCCTGCTAATCCTAGCATGATAAAGAAGATTCAAAGAGAGTGAGATGCCAGCTCCTTTCATTCAGTCAGTAGCTTCAAACATTTCTGGTATATGAAAAACATGTTTTTCAATGGCAAAAATCAATGAATATTGTAAATGCACAAACAGTAATATCTCCACATTGCAAGGTGCAATTCGGAAATTTTTTGCTTTTTCCTGCTAATCCTAGCATGATAAAGAAGATTCAAAGAGAGTGAGATGCCAGCTCCTTTCATTCAGTCAGTAGCTTCAAACATTTCTGGTATATGAAAAACATGTTTTTCAATGGCAAAAATCAATGAATATTGTAAATGCACAAACAGTAATATCTCCACATTGCACGGTGCAATTCTGAAATTTTTAGCTTTTTCCTGTTAATCCTAGCATGATAAAGAAGATTCAAAGAGAGTGAGATGCCAGCTCCTTTCATTCAGTCAGTAGCTTCAAACATTTCTGGTATATGAAAAACATGTTTTTCAATGGCAAAAATCAATGAATATTGTAAATGCACAAACAGTAATATCTCCACATTGCAAGGTGCAATTCTGAAATTTTTTGCTTTTTCCTGCTAATCCTAGCATGATAAAGAAGATTCAAAGAGAGTGAGATGCCAGCTCCTTTCATTCAGTCAGTAGCTTCAAACATTTCTGGTATATGAAAAACATGTTTTTCAATGGCAAAAATCAATGAATATTGTAAATGCACAAACAGTAATATCTCCACATTGCACGGTGCAATTCTGAAATTTTTAGCTTTTTCCTGTTAATCCTAGCATGATAAAGAAGATTCAAAGAGAGTGAGATGCCAGCTCCTTTCATTCAGTCAGTAGCTTCAAACATTTCTGGTATATGAAAAACATGTTTTTCAATGGCAAAAATCAATGAATATTGTAAATGCACAAACAGTAATATCTCCACATTGCAAGGTGCAATTCTGAAATTTTTTGCTTTTTCCTGTTAATCCTAGCATGATAAAGAAGATTCAAAGAGAGTGAGATGCCAGCTCCTTTCATTCAGTCAGTAGCTTCAAACATTTCTGGTATATGAAAAACATGTTTTTCAATGGCAAAAATCAATGAATATTGTAAATGCACAAACAGTAATATCTCCACATTGCAAGGTGCAATTCTGAAATTTTTTGCTTTATCCTGCTAATCCTAGCATGATAAAGAAGATTCAAAGAGAGTGAGATGCCAGCTCCTTTCATTCAGTCAGTAGCTTCAAACATATCTGGTATATGAAAAACATGTTTTTCAATGGCAAAAATCAATGAATATTGTAAATGCACAAACAGTAATATCTCCACATTGCAAGGTGCAATTCGGAAATTTTTTGCTTTTTCCTGCTAATCCTAGCATGATAAAGAAGATTCAAAGAGAGTGAGATGCCAGCTCCTTTCATTCAGTCAGTAGCTTCAAACATTTCTGGTATATGAAAAACATGTTTTTCAATGGCAAAAATCAATGAATATTGTAAATGCACAAACAGTAATATCTCCACATTGCACGGTGCAATTCTGAAATTTTTAGCTTTTTCCTGTTAATCCTAGCATGATAAAGAAGATTCAAAGAGAGTGAGATGCCAGCTCCTTTCATTCAGTCAGTAGCTTCAAACATTTCTGGTATATGAAAAACATGTTTTTCAATGGCAAAAATCAATGAATATTGTAAATGCACAAACAGTAATATCTCCACATTGCAAGGTGCAATTCTGAAATTTTTTGCTTTTTCCTGCTAATCCTAGCATGATAAAGAAGATTCAAAGAGAGTGAGATGCCAGCTCCTTTCATTCAGTCAGTAGCTTCAAACATTTCTGGTATATGAAAAACATGTTTTTCAATGGCAAAAATCAATGAATATTGTAAATGCACAAACAGTAATATCTCCACATTGCACGGTGCAATTCTGAAATTTTTAGCTTTTTCCTGTTAATCCTAGCATGATAAAGAAGATTCAAAGAGAGTGAGATGCCAGCTCCTTTCATTCAGTCAGTAGCTTCAAACATTTCTGGACGTTTTTCAATGGCAAAAATCAATGAATATTGTAAATGCACAAACAGTAATATCTCCACATTGCAAGGTGCAATTCTGAAATTTTTTGCTTTTTCCTGTTAATCCTAGCATGATAAAGAAGATTCAAAGAGAGTGAGATGCCAGCTCCTTTCATTCAGTCAGTAGCTTCAAACATTTCTGGTATATGAAAAACATGTTTTTCAATGGCAAAAATCAATGAATATTGTAAATGCACAAACAGTAATATCTCCACATTGCAAGGTGCAATTCTGAAATTTTTTGCTTTTTCCTGTTAATCCTAGCATGATAAAGAAGATTCAAAGAGAGTGAGATGCCAGCTCCTTTCATTCAGTCAGTAGCTTCAAACATTTCTGGTATATGAAAAACATGTTTTTCAATGGCAAAAATCAATGAATATTGTAAATGCACAAACAGTAATATCTCCACATTGCAAGGTGCAATTCTGAAATTTTTTGCTTTTTCCTGCTAATCCTAGCATGATAAAGAAGATTCAAAGAGAGTAAGATGCCAGCTCCTTTCAATCAGTCAGTAGCTTCAAACATTTCTGGTATATGAAAAACATGTTTTTCAATGGCAAAAATCAATGAATATTGTAAATGCACAAACAGTAATATCTCCACATTGCACGGTGCAATTCTGAAATTTTTAGCTTTTTCCTGTTAATCCTAGCATGATAAAGAAGATTCAAAGAGAGTGAGATGCCAGCTCCTTTCATTCAGTCAGTAGCTTCAAACATTTCTGGTATATGAAAAACATGTTTTTCAATGGCAAAAATCAATGAATATTGTAAATGCACAAACAGTAATATCTCCACATTGCAACTTGCAATTCTGAAATTGTTTGCTTTTTCCTGCTAATCCTAGCATGATAAAGAAGATTCAGAGTGAGATGCCAGCTCCTTTCATTCAGTCAGTAGCTTCAAACATTTCTGGTATATGAAAAACGTTTTTCAATGGCAAAAATCAATGAATATTGTAAATGCACAAACAGTAATATCTCCACATTGCAAGGTGCAATTCTGAAATTTTTTTGCTTTTTCCTGCTAATCCTAGCATGATAAAGAAGATTCAAAGAGAGTGAGATGCCAGCTCCTTTCATTCAGTCAGTAGCTTCAAACATTTCTGGACGTTTTTCAATGGCAAAAATCAATGAATATTGTAAATGCACAAACAGTAATATCTCCACATTGCAAGGTGCAATTCTGAAATTTTTTGCTTTTTCCTGCTAATCCTAGCATGATAAAGAAGATTCAAAGAGAGTGAGATGCCAGCTCCTTTCATTCAGTCAGTAGCTTCAAACATTTCTGGTATATGAAAAACATGTTTTTCAATGGCAAAAATCAATGAATATTGTAAATGCACAAACAGTAATATCTCCACATTGCACGGTGCAATTCTGAAATTTTTAGCTTTTTCCTGTTAATCCTAGCATGATAAAGAAGATTCAAAGAGAGTGAGATGCCAGCTCCTTTCATTCAGTCAGTAGCTTCAAACATTTCTGGTATATGAAAAACATGTTTTTCAATGGCAAAAATCAATGAATATTGTAAATGCACAAACAGTAATATCTCCACATTGCACGGTGCAATTCTGAAATTTTTAGCTTTTTCCTGTTAATCCTAGCATGATAAAGAAGATTCAAAGAGAGTGAGATGCCAGCTCCTTTCATTCAGTCAGTAGCTTCAAACATTTCTGGACGTTTTTCAATGGCAAAAATCAATGAATATTGTAAATGCACAAACAGTAATATCTCCACATTGCAAGGTGCAATTCTGAAATTTTTTGCTTTTTCCTGTTAATCCTAGCATGATAAAGAAGATTCAAAGAGAGTGAGATGCCAGCTCCTTTCATTCAGTCAGTAGCTTCAAACATTTCTGGTATATGAAAAACATGTTTTTCAATGGCAAAAATCAATGAATATTGTAAATGCACAAACAGTAATATCTCCACATTGCAAGGTGCAATTCTGAAATTTTTTGCTTTTTCCTGTTAATCCTAGCATGATAAAGAAGATTCAAAGAGAGTGAGATGCCAGCTCCTTTCATTCAGTCAGTAGCTTCAAACATTTCTGGTATATGAAAAACATGTTTTTCAATGGCAAAAATCAATGAATATTGTAAATGCACAAACAGTAATATCTCCACATTGCAAGGTGCAATTCTGAAATTTTTTGCTTTTTCCTGCTAATCCTAGCATGATAAAGAAGATTCAAAGAGAGTGAGATGCCAGCTCCTTTCAATCAGTCAGTAGCTTCAAACATTTCTGGTATATGAAAAACATGTTTTTCAATGGCAAAAATTAATGAATATTGTAAATGCACAAACAGTAATATCTCCACATTGCACGGTGCAATTCTGAAATTTTTTGCTTTTTCCTGCTAATCCTAGCATGATAAAGAAGATTCAAAGAGAGTGAGATGCCAGCTCCTTTCATTCAGTCAGTAGCTTCAAACATTTCTGGACGTTTTTCAATGGCAAAAATCAATGAATATTGTAAATGCACAAACAGTAATATCTCCACATTGCAAGGTGCAATTCTGAAATTTTTTGCTTTATCCTGCTAATCCTAGCATGATAAAGAAGATTCAAAGAGAGTGAGATGCCAGCTCCTTTCATTCAGTCAGTAGCTTCAAACATTTCTGGTATATGAAAAACATGTTTTTCAATGGCAAAAATCAATGAATATTGTAAATGCACAAACAGTAATATCTCCACATTGCAAGGTGCAATTCGGAAATTTTTTGCTTTTTCCTGCTAATCCTAGCATGATAAAGAAGATTCAAAGAGAGTGAGATGCCAGCTCCTTTCATTCAGTCAGTAGCTTCAAACATTTCTGGTATATGAAAAACATGTTTTTCAATGGCAAAAATCAATGAATATTGTAAATGCACAAACAGTAATATCTCCACATTGCACGGTGCAATTCTGAAATTTTTAACTTTTTCCTGTTAATCCTAGCATGATAAAGAAGATTCAAAGAGAGTGAGATGCCAGCTCCTTTCATTCAGTCAGTAGCTTCAAACATTTCTGGTATATGAAAAACATGTTTTTCAATGGCAAAAATCAATGAATATTGTAAATGCACAAACAGTAATATCTCCACATTGCAAGGTGCAATTCTGAAATTGTTTGCTTTTTCCTGCTAATCCTAGCATGATAAAGAAGATTCAGAGTGAGATGCCAGCTCCTTTCATTCAGTCAGTAGCTTCAAACATTTCTGGTATATGAAAAACGTTTTTCAATGGCAAAAATCAATGAATATTGTAAATGCACAAACTAATATCTCCACATTGCAAGGTGCAATTCTGAAATTTTTTGCTTTTTCCTGCTAATCCTAGCATGATAAAGAAGATTCAAAGAGAGTGAGATGCCAGCTCCTTTCATTCAGTCAGTAGCTTCAAACATTTCTGGACGTTTTTCAATGGCAAAAATCAATGAATATTGTAAATGCACAAACAGTAATATCTCCACATTGCAAGGTGCAATTCTGAAATTTTTTGCTTTTTCCTGCTAATCCTAGCATGATAAAGAAGATTCAAAGAGAGTGAGATGCCAGCTCCTTTCATTCAGTCAGTAGCTTCAAACATTTCTGGTATATGAAAAACATGTTTTCAATGGCAAAAATCAATGAATATTGTAAATGCACAAACAGTAATATCTCCACATTGCAAGGTGCAATTCTGAAATTTTTTGCTTTTTCCTGCTAATCCTAGCATGATAAAGAAGATTCAAAGAGAGTGAGATGCCAGCTCCTTTCATTCAGTCAGTAGCTTCAAACATTTCTGGTATATGAAAAACATGTTTTTCAATGGCAAAAATCAATGAATATTGTAAATGCACAAACAGTAATATCTCCACATTGCACGGTGCAATTCTGAAATTTTTAGCTTTTTCCTGTTAATCCTAGCATGATAAAGAAGATTCAAAGAGAGTGAGATGCCAGCTCCTTTCATTCAGTCAGTAGCTTCAAACATTTCTGGACGTTTTTCAATGGCAAAAATCAATGAATATTGTAAATGCACAAACAGTAATATCTCCACATTGCAAGGTGCAATTCTGAAATTTTTTGCTTTTTCCTGTTAATCCTAGCATGATAAAGAAGATTCAAAGAGAGTGAGATGCCAGCTCCTTTCATTCAGTCAGTAGCTTCAAACATTTCTGGTATATGAAAAACATGTTTTTCAATGGCAAAAATCAATGAATATTGTAAATGCACAAACAGTAATATCTCCACATTGCAAGGTGCAATTCTGAAATTTTTTGCTTTTTCCTGTTAATCCTAGCATGATAAAGAAGATTCAAAGAGAGTGAGATGCCAGCTCCTTTCATTCAGTCAGTAGCTTCAAACATTTCTGGTATATGAAAAACATGTTTTTCAATGGCAAAAATCAATGAATATTGTAAATGCACAAACAGTAATATCTCCACATTGCAAGGTGCAATTCTGAAATTTTTTGCTTTTTCCTGCTAATCCTAGCATGATAAAGAAGATTCAAAGAGAGTGAGATGCCAGCTCCTTTCATTCAGTCAGTAGCTTCAAACATTTCTGGTATATGAAAAACATGTTTTTCAATGGCAAAAATCAATGAATATTGTAAATGCACAAACAGTAATATCTCCACATTGCAAGGTGCAATTCTGAAATTTTTTGCTTTATCCTGCTAATCCTAGCATGATAAAGAAGATTCAAAGAGAGTGAGATGCCAGCTCCTTTCATTCAGTCAGTAGCTTCAAACATTTCTGGTATATGAAAAACATGTTTTTCAATGGCAAAAATCAATGAATATTGTAAATGCACAAACAGTAATATCTCCACATTGCAAGGTGCAATTCGGAAATTTTTTGCTTTTTCCTGCTAATCCTAGCATGATAAAGAAGATTCAAAGAGAGTGAGATGCCAGCTCCTTTCATTCAGTCAGTAGCTTCAAACATTTCTGGTATATGAAAAACATGTTTTTCAATGGCAAAAATCAATGAATATTGTAAATGCACAAACAGTAATATCTCCACATTGCACGGTGCAATTCTGAAATTTTTAGCTTTTTCCTGTTAATCCTAGCATGATAAAGAAGATTCAAAGAGAGTGAGATGCCAGCTCCTTTCATTCAGTCAGTAGCTTCAAACATTTCTGGTATATGAAAAACATGTTTTTCAATGGCAAAAATCAATGAATATTGTAAATGCACAAACAGTAATATCTCCACATTGCAAGGTGCAATTCTGAAATTGTTTGCTTTTTCCTGCTAATCCTAGCATGATAAAGAAGATTCAGAGTGAGATGCCAGCTCCTTTCATTCAGTCAGTAGCTTCAAACATTTCTGGTATATGAAAAACGTTTTTCAATGGCAAAAATCAATGAATATTGTAAATGCACAAACAGTAATATCTCCACATTGCAAGGTGCAATTCTGAAATTTTTTGCTTTTTCCTGCTAATCCTAGCATGATAAAGAAGATTCAAAGAGAGTGAGATGCCAGCTCCTTTCATTCAGTCAGTAGCTTCAAACATTTCTGGACGTTTTTCAATGGCAAAAATCAATGAATATTGTAAATGCACAAACAGTAATATCTCCACATTGCAAGGTGCAATTCTGAAATTTTTTGCTTTTTCCTGCTAATCCTAGCATGATAAAGAAGATTCAAAGAGAGTGAGATGCCAGCTCCTTTCATTCAGTCAGTAGCTTCAAACATTTCTGGTATATGAAAAACATGTTTTTCAATGGCAAAAATCAATGAATATTGTAAATGCACAAACAGTAATATCTCCACATTGCAAGGTGCAATTCTGAAATTTTTTGCTTTTTCCTGCTAATCCTAGCATGATAAAGAAGATTCAAAGAGAGTGAGATGCCAGCTCCTTTCATTCAGTCAGTAGCTTCAAACATTTCTGGTATATGAAAAACATGTTTTTCAATGGCAAAAATCAATGAATATTGTAAATGCACAAACAGTAATATCTCCACATTGCACGGTGCAATTCTGAAATTTTTAGCTTTTTCCTGTTAATCCTAGCATGATAAAGAAGATTCAAAGAGAGTGAGATGCCAGCTCCTTTCATTCAGTCAGTAGCTTCAAACATTTCTGGACGTTTTTCAATGGCAAAAATCAATGAATATTGTAAATGCACAAACAGTAATATCTCCACATTGCAAGGTGCAATTCTGAAATTTTTTGCTTTTTCCTGTTAATCCTAGCATGATAAAGAAGATTCAAAGAGAGTGAGATGCCAGCTCCTTTCATTCAGTCAGTAGCTTCAAACATTTCTGGTATATGAAAAACATGTTTTTCAATGGCAAAAATCAATGAATATTGTAAATGCACAAACAGTAATATCTCCACATTGCAAGGTGCAATTCTGAAATTTTTTGCTTTTTCCTGTTAATCCTAGCATGATAAAGAAGATTCAAAGAGAGTGAGATGCCAGCTCCTTTCATTCAGTCAGTAGCTTCAAACATTTCTGGTATATGAAAAACATGTTTTTCAATGGCAAAAATCAATGAATATTGTAAATGCACAAACAGTAATATCTCCACATTGCAAGGTGCAATTCTGAAATTTTTTGCTTTTTCCTGCTAATCCTAGCATGATAAAGAAGATTCAAAGAGAGTGAGATGCCAGCTCCTTTCAATCAGTCAGTAGCTTCAAACATTTCTGGTATATGAAAAACATGTTTTTCAATGGCAAAAATTAATGAATATTGTAAATGCACAAACAGTAATATCTCCACATTGCACGGTGCAATTCTGAAATTTTTTGCTTTTTCCTGCTAATCCTAGCATGATAAAGAAGATTCAAAGAGAGTGAGATGCCAGCTCCTTTCATTCAGTCAGTAGCTTCAAACATTTCTGGACGTTTTTCAATGGCAAAAATCAATGAATATTGTAAATGCACAAACAGTAATATCTCCACATTGCAAGGTGCAATTCTGAAATTTTTTGCTTTTTCCTGTTAATCCTAGCATGATAAAGAAGATTCAAAGAGAGTGAGATGCCAGCTCCTTTCATTCAGTCAGTAGCTTCAAACATTTCTGGTATATGAAAAACATGTTTTTCAATGGCAAAAATCAATGAATATTGTAAATGCACAAACAGTAATATCTCCACATTGCAAGGTGCAATTCTGAAATTTTTTGCTTTATCCTGCTAATCCTAGCATGATAAAGAAGATTCAAAGAGAGTGAGATGCCAGCTCCTTTCATTCAGTCAGTAGCTTCAAACATTTCTGGTATATGAAAAACATGTTTTTCAATGGCAAAAATCAATGAATATTGTAAATGCACAAACAGTAATATCTCCACATTGCAAGGTGCAATTCGGAAATTTTTTGCTTTTTCCTGCTAATCCTAGCATGATAAAGAAGATTCAAAGAGAGTGAGATGCCAGCTCCTTTCATTCAGTCAGTAGCTTCAAACATTTCTGGTATATGAAAAACATGTTTTTCAATGGCAAAAATCAATGAATATTGTAAATGCACAAACAGTAATATCTCCACATTGCACGGTGCAATTCTGAAATTTTTAGCTTTTTCCTGTTAATCCTAGCATGATAAAGAAGATTCAAAGAGAGTGAGATGCCAGCTCCTTTCATTCAGTCAGTAGCTTCAAACATTTCTGGTATATGAAAAACATGTTTTTCAATGGCAAAAATCAATGAATATTGTAAATGCACAAACAGTAATATCTCCACATTGCACGGTGCAATTCTGAAATTTTTAGCTTTTTCCTGTTAATCCTAGCATGATAAAGAAGATTCAAAGAGAGTGAGATGCCAGCTCCTTTCATTCAGTCAGTAGCTTCAAACATTTCTGGTATATGAAAAACATGTTTTTCAATGGCAAAAATCAATGAATATTGTAAATGCACAAACAGTAATATCTCCACATTGCAAGGTGCAATTCTGAAATTTTTTGCTTTTTCCTGTTAATCCTAGCATGATAAAGAAGATTCAAAGAGAGTGAGATGCCAGCTCCTTTCATTCAGTCAGTAGCTTCAAACATTTCTGGTATATGAAAAACATGTTTTTCAATGGCAAAAATCAATGAATATTGTAAATGCACAAACAGTAATATCTCCACATTGCAAGGTGCAATTCTGAAATTTTTTGCTTTATCCTGCTAATCCTAGCATGATAAAGAAGATTCAAAGAGAGTGAGATGCCAGCTCCTTTCATTCAGTCAGTAGCTTCAAACATTTCTGGTATATGAAAAACATGTTTTTCAATGGCAAAAATCAATGAATATTGTAAATGCACAAACAGTAATATCTCCACATTGCAAGGTGCAATTCTGAAATTTTTTGCTTTATCCTGCTAATCCTAGCATGATAAAGAAGATTCAAAGAGAGTGAGATGCCAGCTCCTTTCATTCAGTCAGTAGCTTCAAACATTTCTGGTATATGAAAAACATGTTTTTCAATGGCAAAAATCAATGAATATTGTAAATGCACAAACAGTAATATCTCCACATTGCAAGGTGCAATTCGGAAATTTTTTGCTTTTTCCTGCTAATCCTAGCATGATAAAGAAGATTCAAAGAGAGTGAGATGCCAGCTCCTTTCATTCAGTCAGTAGCTTCAAACATTTCTGGTATATGAAAAACATGTTTTTCAATGGCAAAAATCAATGAATATTGTAAATGCACAAACAGTAATATCTCCACATTGCACGGTGCAATTCTGAAATTTTTAGCTTTTTCCTGTTAATCCTAGCATGATAAAGAAGATTCAAAGAGAGTGAGATGCCAGCTCCTTTCATTCAGTCAGTAGCTTCAAACATTTCTGGTATATGAAAAACATGTTTTTCAATGGCAAAAATCAATGAATATTGTAAATGCACAAACAGTAATATCTCCACATTGCAAGGTGCAATTCTGAAATTTTTTGCTTTTTCCTGCTAATCCTAGCATGATAAAGAAGATTCAAAGAGAGTGAGATGCCAGCTCCTTTCATTCAGTCAGTAGCTTCAAACATTTCTGGTATATGAAAAACATGTTTTTCAATGGCAAAAATCAATGAATATTGTAAATGCACAAACAGTAATATCTCCACATTGCACGGTGCAATTCTGAAATTTTTAGCTTTTTCCTGTTAATCCTAGCATGATAAAGAAGATTCAAAGAGAGTGAGATGCCAGCTCCTTTCATTCAGTCAGTAGCTTCAAACATTTCTGGTATATGAAAAACATGTTTTTCAATGGCAAAAATCAATGAATATTGTAAATGCACAAACAGTAATATCTCCACATTGCAAGGTGCAATTCTGAAATTTTTTGCTTTTTCCTGTTAATCCTAGCATGATAAAGAAGATTCAAAGAGAGTGAGATGCCAGCTCCTTTCATTCAGTCAGTAGCTTCAAACATTTCTGGTATATGAAAAACATGTTTTTCAATGGCAAAAATCAATGAATATTGTAAATGCACAAACAGTAATATCTCCACATTGCAAGGTGCAATTCTGAAATTTTTTGCTTTATCCTGCTAATCCTAGCATGATAAAGAAGATTCAAAGAGAGTGAGATGCCAGCTCCTTTCATTCAGTCAGTAGCTTCAAACATTTCTGGTATATGAAAAACATGTTTTTCAATGGCAAAAATCAATGAATATTGTAAATGCACAAACAGTAATATCTCCACATTGCAAGGTGCAATTCGGAAATTTTTTGCTTTTTCCTGCTAATCCTAGCATGATAAAGAAGATTCAAAGAGAGTGAGATGCCAGCTCCTTTCATTCAGTCAGTAGCTTCAAACATTTCTGGTATATGAAAAACATGTTTTTCAATGGCAAAAATCAATGAATATTGTAAATGCACAAACAGTAATATCTCCACATTGCACGGTGCAATTCTGAAATTTTTAGCTTTTTCCTGTTAATCCTAGCATGATAAAGAAGATTCAAAGAGAATGAGATGCCAGCTCCTTTCATTCAGTCAGTAGCTTCAAACATTTCTGGTATATGAAAAACATGTTTTTCAATGGCAAAAATCAATGAATATTGTAAATGCACAAACAGTAATATCTCCACATTGCAAGGTGCAATTCTGAAATTTTTTGCCTTTTCCTGCTAATCCTAGCATGATAAAGAAGATTCAAAGAGAGTGAGATGCCAGCTCCTTTCATTCAGTCAGTAGCTTCAAACATTTCTGGTATATGAAAAACATGTTTTTCAATGGCAAAAATCAATGAATATTGTAAATGCACAAACAGTAATATCTCCACATTGCACGGTGCAATTCTGAAATTTTTAGCTTTTTCCTGTTAATCCTAGCATGATAAAGAAGATTCAAAGAGAGTGAGATGCCAGCTCCTTTCATTCAGTCAGTAGCTTCAAACATTTCTGGACGTTTTTCAATGGCAAAAATCAATGAATATTGTAAATGCACAAACAGTAATATCTCCACATTGCAAGGTGCAATTCTGAAATTTTTTGCTTTTT
This sequence comes from Phyllobates terribilis, assembly GCF_046119375.1. Taxonomy (NCBI): domain Eukaryota; kingdom Metazoa; phylum Chordata; class Amphibia; order Anura; family Dendrobatidae; genus Phyllobates; species Phyllobates terribilis. The sequence continues at coordinate 25,043 of NW_027366214.1, forward strand.
CCTGTTAATCCTAGCATGATAAAGAAGATTCAAAGAGAGTGAGATGCCAGCTCCTTTCATTCAGTCAGTAGCTTCAAACATTTCTGGTATATGAAAAACATGTTTTTCAATGGCAAAAATCAATGAATATTGTAAATGCACAAACAGTAATATCTCCACATTGCAAGGTGCAATTCTGAAATTTTTTGCTTTATCCTGCTAATCCTAGCATGATAAAGAAGATTCAAAGAGAGTGAGATGCCAGCTCCTTTCATTCAGTCAGTAGCTTCAAACATTTCTGGTATATGAAAAACATGTTTTTCAATGGCAAAAATCAATGAATATTGTAAATGCACAAACAGTAATATCTCCACATTGCAAGGTGCAATTCGGAAATTTTTTGCTTTTTCCTGCTAATCCTAGCATGATAAAGAAGATTCAAAGAGAGTGAGATGCCAGCTCCTTTCATTCAGTCAGTAGCTTCAAACATTTCTGGTATATGAAAAACATGTTTTTCAATGGCAAAAATCAATGAATATTGTAAATGCACAAACAGTAATATCTCCACATTGCACGGTGCAATTCTGAAATTTTTAGCTTTTTCCTGTTAATCCTAGCATGATAAAGAAGATTCAAAGAGAGTGAGATGCCAGCTCCTTTCATTCAGTCAGTAGCTTCAAACATTTCTGGTATATGAAAAACATGTTTTTCAATGGCAAAAATCAATGAATATTGTAAATGCACAAACAGTAATATCTCCACATTGCACGGTGCAATTCTGAAATTTTTAGCTTTTTCCTGTTAATCCTAGCATGATAAAGATTCAAAGAGAGTGAGATGCCAGCTCCTTTCATTCAGTCAGTAGCTTCAAACATTTCTGGTATATGAAAAACATGTTTTTCAATGGCAAAAATCAATGAATATTGTAAATGCACAAACAGTAATATCTCCACATTGCAAGGTGCAATTCTGAAATTTTTTGCTTTTTCCTGTTAATCCTAGCATGATAAAGAAGATTCAAAGAGAGTGAGATGCCAGCTCCTTTCATTCAGTCAGTAGCTTCAAACATTTCTGGTATATGAAAAACATGTTTTTCAATGGCAAAAATCAATGAATATTGTAAATGCACAAACAGTAATATCTCCACATTGCAAGGTGCAATTCTGAAATTTTTTGCTTTATCCTGCTAATCCTAGCATGGTAAAGAAGATTCAAAGAGAGTGAGATGCCAGCTCCTTTCATTCAGTCAGTAGCTTCAAACATTTCTGGTATATGAAAAACATGTTTTTCAATGGCAAAAATCAATGAATATTGTAAATGCACAAACAGTAATATCTCCACATTGCAAGGTGCAATTCGGAAATTTTTTGCTTTTTCCTGCTAATCCTAGCATGATAAAGAAGATTCAAAGAGAGTGAGATGCCAGCTCCTTTCATTCAGTCAGTAGCTTCAAACATTTCTGGTATATGAAAAACATGTTTTTCAATGGCAAAAATCAATGAATATTGTAAATGCACAAACAGTAATATCTCCACATTGCACGGTGCAATTCTGAAATTTTTAGCTTTTTCCTGTTAATCCTAGCATGATAAAGAAGATTCAAAGAGAGTGAGATGCCAGCTCCTTTCATTCAGTCAGTAGCTTCAAACATTTCTGGTATATGAAAAACATGTTTTTCAATGGCAAAAATCAATGAATATTGTAAATGCACAAACAGTAATATCTCCACATTGCAAGGTGCAATTCTGAAATTTTTTGCTTTTTCCTGCTAATCCTAGCATGATAAAGAAGATTCAAAGAGAGTGAGATGCCAGCTCCTTTCATTCAGTCAGTAGCTTCAAACATTTCTGGTATATGAAAAACATGTTTTTCAATGGCAAAAATCAATGAATATTGTAAATGCACAAACAGTAATATCTCCACATTGCACGGTGCAATTCTGAAATTTTTAGCTTTTTCCTGTTAATCCTAGCATGATAAAGAAGATTCAAAGAGAGTGAGGTGCCAGCTCCTTTCATTCAGTCAGTAGCTTCAAACATTTCTGGACGTTTTTCAATGGCAAAAATCAATGAATATTGTAAATGCACAAACAGTAATATCTCCACATTGCAAGGTGCAATTCTGAAATTTTTTGCTTTTTCCTGTTAATCCTAGCATGATAAAGAAGATTCAAAGAGAGTGAGATGCCAGCTCCTTTCATTCAGTCAGTAGCTTCAAACATTTCTGGTATATGAAAAACATGTTTTTCAATGGCAAAAATCAATGAATATTGTAAATGCACAAACAGTAATATCTCCACATTGCAAGGTGCAATTCTGAAATTTTTTGCTTTTTCCTGTTAATCCTAGCATGATAAAGAAGATTCAAAGAGAGTGAGATGCCAGCTCCTTTCATTCAGTCAGTAGCTTCAAACATTTCTGGTATATGAAAAACATGTTTTTCAATGGCAAAAATTAATGAATATTGTAAATGCACAAACAGTAATATCTCCACATTGCACGGTGCAATTCTGAAATTTTTTGCTTTTTCCTGCTAATCCTAGCATGATAAAGAAGATTCAAAGAGAGTGAGATGCCAGCTCCTTTCATTTAGTCAGTAGCTTCAAACATTTCTGGACGTTTTTCAATGGCAAAAATCAATGAATATTGTAAATGCACAAACAGTAATATCTCCACATTGCAAGGTGCAATTCTGAAATTTTTTGCTTTATCCTGCTAATCCTAGCATGATAAAGAAGATTCAAAGAGAGTGAGATGCCAGCTCCTTTCATTCAGTCAGTAGCTTCAAACATTTCTGGTATATGAAAAACATGTTTTTCAATGGCAAAAATCAATGAATATTGTAAATGCACAAACAGTAATATCTCCACATTGCAAGGTGCAATTCGGAAATTTTTTGCTTTTTCCTGCTAATCCTAGCATGATAAAGAAGATTCAAAGAGAGTGAGATGCCAGCTCCTTTCATTCAGTCAGTAGCTTCAAACATTTCTGGTATATGAAAAACATGTTTTTCAATGGCAAAAATCAATGAATATTGTAAATGCACAAACAGTAATATCTCCACATTGCACGGTGCAATTCTGAAATTTTTAGCTTTTTCCTGTTAATCCTAGCATGATAAAGAAGATTCAAAGAGAGTGAGATGCCAGCTCCTTTCATTCAGTCAGTAGCTTCAAACATTTCTGGTATATGAAAAACATGTTTTTCAATGGCAAAAATCAATGAATATTGTAAATGCACAAACAGTAATATCTCCACATTGCAAGGTGCAATTCTGAAATTGTTTGCTTTTTCCTGCTAATCCTAGCATGATAAAGAAGATTCAGAGTGAGATGCCAGCTCCTTTCATTCAGTCAGTAGCTTCAAACATTTCTGGTATATGAAAAACGTTTTTCAATGGCAAAAATCAATGAATATTGTAAATGCACAAACTAATATCTCCACATTGCAAGGTGCAATTCTGAAATTTTTTGCTTTTTCCTGCTAATCCTAGCATGATAAAGAAGATTCAAAGAGAGTGAGATGCCAGCTCCTTTCATTCAGTCAGTAGCTTCAAACATTTCTGGACGTTTTTCAATGGCAAAAATCAATGAATATTGTAAATGCACAAACAGTAATATCTCCACATTGCAAGGTGCAATTCTGAAATTTTTTGCTTTTTCCTGCTAATCCTAGCATGATAAAGAAGATTCAAAGAGAGTGAGATGCCAGCTCCTTTCATTCAGTCAGTAGCTTCAAACATTTCTGGTATATGAAAAACATGTTTTTCAATGGCAAAAATCAATGAATATTGTAAATGCACAAACAGTAATATCTCCACATTGCAAGGTGCAATTCTGAAATTTTTTGCTTTTTCCTGCTAATCCTAGCATGATAAAGAAGATTCAAAGAGAGTGAGATGCCAGCTCCTTTCATTCAGTCAGTAGCTTCAAACATTTCTGGTATATGAAAAACATGTTTTTCAATGGCAAAAATCAATGAATATTGTAAATGCACAAACAGTAATATCTCCACATTGCACGGTGCAATTCTGAAATTTTTAGCTTTTTCCTGTTAATCCTAGCATGATAAAGAAGATTCAAAGAGAGTGAGATGCCAGCTCCTTTCATTCAGTCAGTAGCTTCAAACATTTCTGGACGTTTTTCAATGGCAAAAATCAATGAATATTGTAAATGCACAAACAGTAATATCTCCACATTGCAAGGTGCAATTCTGAAATTTTTTGCTTTTTCCTGTTAATCCTAGCATGATAAAGAAGATTCAAAGAGAGTGAGATGCCAGCTCCTTTCATTCAGTCAGTAGCTTCAAACATTTCTGGTATATGAAAAACATGTTTTTCAATGGCAAAAATCAATGAATATTGTAAATGCACAAACAGTAATATCTCCACATTGCAAGGTGCAATTCTGAAATTTTTTGCTTTTTCCTGTTAATCCTAGCATGATAAAGAAGATTCAAAGAGAGTGAGATGCCAGCTCCTTTCATTCAGTCAGTAGCTTCAAACATTTCTGGTATATGAAAAACATGTTTTTCAATGGCAAAAATCAATGAATATTGTAAATGCACAAACAGTAATATCTCCACATTGCAAGGTGCAATTCTGAAATTTTTTGCTTTTTCCTGCTAATCCTAGCATGATAAAGAAGATTCAAAGAGAGTGAGATGCCAGCTCCTTTCATTCAGTCAGTAGCTTCAAACATTTCTGGTATATGAAAAACATGTTTTTCAATGGCAAAAATCAATGAATATTGTAAATGCACAAACAGTAATATCTCCACATTGCAAGGTGCAATTCTGAAATTTTTTGCTTTATCCTGCTAATCCTAGCATGATAAAGAAGATTCAAAGAGAGTGAGATGCCAGCTCCTTTCATTCAGTCAGTAGCTTCAAACATTTCTGGTATATGAAAAACATGTTTTTCAATGGCAAAAATCAATGAATATTGTAAATGCACAAACAGTAATATCTCCACATTGCAAGGTGCAATTCGGAAATTTTTTGCTTTTTCCTGCTAATCCTAGCATGATAAAGAAGATTCAAAGAGAGTGAGATGCCAGCTCCTTTCATTCAGTCAGTAGCTTCAAACATTTCTGGTATATGAAAAACATGTTTTTCAATGGCAAAAATCAATGAATATTGTAAATGCACAAACAGTAATATCTCCACATTGCACGGTGCAATTCTGAAATTTTTAGCTTTTTCCTGTTAATCCTAGCATGATAAAGAAGATTCAAAGAGAGTGAGATGCCAGCTCCTTTCATTCAGTCAGTAGCTTCAAACATTTCTGGTATATGAAAAACATGTTTTTCAATGGCAAAAATCAATGAATATTGTAAATGCACAAACAGTAATATCTCCACATTGCAAGGTGCAATTCTGAAATTGTTTGCTTTTTCCTGCTAATCCTAGCATGATAAAGAAGATTCAGAGTGAGATGCCAGCTCCTTTCATTCAGTCAGTAGCTTCAAACATTTCTGGTATATGAAAAACGTTTTTCAATGGCAAAAATCAATGAATATTGTAAATGCACAAACAGTAATATCTCCACATTGCAAGGTGCAATTCTGAAATTTTTTGCTTTTTCCTGCTAATCCTAGCATGATAAAGAAGATTCAAAGAGAGTGAGATGCCAGCTCCTTTCATTCAGTCAGTAGCTTCAAACATTTCTGGACGTTTTTCAATGGCAAAAATCAATGAATATTGTAAATGCACAAACAGTAATATCTCCACATTGCAAGGTGCAATTCTGAAATTTTTTGCTTTTTCCTGCTAATCCTAGCATGATAAAGAAGATTCAAAGAGAGTGAGATGCCAGCTCCTTTCATTCAGTCAGTAGCTTCAAACATTTCTGGTATATGAAAAACATGTTTTTCAATGGCAAAAATCAATGAATATTGTAAATGCACAAACAGTAATATCTCCACATTGCAAGGTGCAATTCTGAAATTTTTTGCTTTTTCCTGCTAATCCTAGCATGATAAAGAAGATTCAAAGAGAGTGAGATGCCAGCTCCTTTCATTCAGTCAGTAGCTTCAAACATTTCTGGTATATGAAAAACATGTTTTTCAATGGCAAAAATCAATGAATATTGTAAATGCACAAACAGTAATATCTCCACATTGCACGGTGCAATTCTGAAATTTTTAGCTTTTTCCTGTTAATCCTAGCATGATAAAGAAGATTCAAAGAGAGTGAGATGCCAGCTCCTTTCATTCAGTCAGTAGCTTCAAACATTTCTGGACGTTTTTCAATGGCAAAAATCAATGAATATTGTAAATGCACAAACAGTAATATCTCCACATTGCAAGGTGCAATTCTGAAATTTTTTGCTTTTTCCTGTTAATCCTAGCATGATAAAGAAGATTCAAAGAGAGTGAGATGCCAGCTCCTTTCATTCAGTCAGTAGCTTCAAACATTTCTGGTATATGAAAAACATGTTTTTCAATGGCAAAAATCAATGAATATTGTAAATGCACAAACAGTAATATCTCCACATTGCAAGGTGCAATTCTGAAATTTTTTGCTTTTTCCTGTTAATCCTAGCATGATAAAGAAGATTCAAAGAGAGTGAGATGCCAGCTCCTTTCATTCAGTCAGTAGCTTCAAACATTTCTGGTATATGAAAAACATGTTTTTCAATGGCAAAAATCAATGAATATTGTAAATGCACAAACAGTAATATCTCCACATTGCACGGTGCAATTCTGAAATTTTTAGCTTTTTCCTGTTAATCCTAGCATGATAAAGAAGATTCAAAGAGAGTGAGATGCCAGCTCCTTTCATTCAGTCAGTAGCTTCAAACATTTCTGGTATATGAAAAACATGTTTTTCAATGGCAAAAATCAATGAATATTGTAAATGCACAAACAGTAATATCTCCACATTGCAAGGTGCAATTCTGAAATTGTTTGCTTTTTCCTGCTAATCCTAGCATGATAAAGAAGATTCAGAGTGAGATGCCAGCTCCTTTCATTCAGTCAGTAGCATCAAACATTTCTGGTATATGAAAAACGTTTTTCAATGGCAAAAATCAATGAATATTGTAAATGCACAAACAGTAATATCTCCACATTGCAAGGTGCAATTCTGAAATTTTTTGCTTTTTCCTGCTAATCCTAGCATGATAAAGAAGATTCAAAGAGAGTGAGATGCCAGCTCCTTTCATTCAGTCAGTAGCTTCAAACATTTCTGGTATATGAAAAACATGTTTTTCAATGGCAAAAATCAATGAATATTGTAAATGCACAAACAGTAATATCTCCACATTGCACGGTGCAATTCTGAAATTTTTAGCTTTTTCCTGTTAATCCTAGCATGATAAAGAAGATTCAAAGAGAGTGAGATGCCAGCTCCTTTCATTCAGTCAGTAGCTTCAAACATTTCTGGTATATGAAAAACATGTTTTTCAATGGCAAAAATCAATGAATATTGTAAATGCACAAACAGTAATATCTCCACATTGCAAGGTGCAATTCTGAAATTGTTTGCTTTTTCCTGCTAATCCTAGCATGATAAAGAAGATTCAGAGTGAGATGCCAGCTCCTTTCATTCAGTCAGTAGCTTCAAACATTTCTGGTATATGAAAAACGTTTTTCAATGGCAAAAATCAATGAATATTGTAAATGCACAAACAGTAATATCTCCACATTGCAAGGTGCAATTCTGAAATTTTTTGCTTTTTCCTGCTAATCCTAGCATGATAAAGAAGATTCAAAGAGAGTGAGATGCCAGCTCCTTTCATTCAGTCAGTAGCTTCAAACATTTCTGGACGTTTTTCAATGGCAAAAATCAATGAATATTGTAAATGCACAAACAGTAATATCTCCACATTGCAAGGTGCAATTCTGAAATTTTTTGCTTTTTCCTGCTAATCCTAGCATGATAAAGAAGATTCAAAGAGAGTGAGATGCCAGCTCCTTTCATTCAGTCAGTAGCTTCAAACATTTCTGGTATATGAAAAACATGTTTTTCAATGGCAAAAATCAATGAATATTGTAAATGCACAAACAGTAATATCTCCACATTGCAAGGTGCAATTCTGAAATTTTTTGCTTTTTCCTGCTAATCCTAGCATGATAAAGAAGATTCAAAGAGAGTGAGATGCCAGCTCCTTTCATTCAGTCAGTAGCTTCAAACATTTCTGGTATATGAAAAACATGTTTTTCAATGGCAAAAATCAATGAATATTGTAAATGCACAAACAGTAATATCTCCACATTGCACGGTGCAATTCTGAAATTTTTAGCTTTTTCCTGTTAATCCTAGCATGATAAAGAAGATTCAAAGAGAGTGAGATGCCAGCTCCTTTCATTCAGTCAGTAGCTTCAAACATTTCTGGACGTTTTTCAATGGCAAAAATCAATGAATATTGTAAATGCACAAACAGTAATATCTCCACATTGCAAGGTGCAATTCTGAAATTTTTTGCTTTTTCCTGTTAATCCTAGCATGATAAAGAAGATTCAAAGAGAGTGAGATGCCAGCTCCTTTCATTCAGTCAGTAGCTTCAAACATTTCTGGTATATGAAAAACATGTTTTTCAATGGCAAAAATCAATGAATATTGTAAATGCACAAACAGTAATATCTCCACATTGCAAGGTGCAATTCTGAAATTTTTTGCTTTTTCCTGTTAATCCTAGCATGATAAAGAAGATTCAAAGAGAGTGAGATGCCAGCTCCTTTCATTCAGTCAGTAGCTTCAAACATTTCTGGTATATGAAAAACATGTTTTTCAATGGCAAAAATCAATGAATATTGTAAATGCACAAACAGTAATATCTCCACATTGCAAGGTGCAATTCTGAAATTTTTTGCTTTTTCCTGCTAATCCTAGCATGATAAAGAAGATTCAAAGAGAGTGAGATGCCAGCTCCTTTCAATCAGTCAGTAGCTTCAAACATTTCTGGTATATGAAAAACATGTTTTTCAATGGCAAAAATTAATGAATATTGTAAATGCACAAACAGTAATATCTCCACATTGCACGGTGCAATTCTGAAATTTTTTGCTTTTTCCTGCTAATCCTAGCATGATAAAGAAGATTCAAAGAGAGTGAGATGCCAGCTCCTTTCATTCAGTCAGTAGCTTCAAACATTTCTGGACGTTTTTCAATGGCAAAAATCAATGAATATTGTAAATGCACAAACAGTAATATCTCCACATTGCAAGGTGCAATTCTGAAATTTTTTGCTTTTTCCTGTTAATCCTAGCATGATAAAGAAGATTCAAAGAGAGTGAGATGCCAGCTCCTTTCATTCAGTCAGTAGCTTCAAACATTTCTGGTATATGAAAAACATGTTTTTCAATGGCAAAAATCAATGAATATTGTAAATGCACAAACAGTAATATCTCCACATTGCAAGGTGCAATTCTGAAATTTTTTGCTTTATCCTGCTAATCCTAGCATGATAAAGAAGATTCAAAGAGAGTGAGATGCCAGCTCCTTTCATTCAGTCAGTAGCTTCAAACATTTCTGGTATATGAAAAACATGTTTTTCAATGGCAAAAATCAATGAATATTGTAAATGCACAAACAGTAATATCTCCACATTGCAAGGTGCAATTCGGAAATTTTTTGCTTTTTCCTGCTAATCCTAGCATGATAAAGAAGATTCAAAGAGAGTGAGATGCCAGCTCCTTTCATTCAGTCAGTAGCTTCAAACATTTCTGGTATATGAAAAACATGTTTTTCAATGGCAAAAATCAATGAATATTGTAAATGCACAAACAGTAATATCTCCACATTGCACGGTGCAATTCTGAAATTTTTAGCTTTTTCCTGTTAATCCTAGCATGATAAAGAAGATTCAAAGAGAGTGAGATGCCAGCTCCTTTCATTCAGTCAGTAGCTTCAAACATTTCTGGTATATGAAAAACATGTTTTTCAATGGCAAAAATCAATGAATATTGTAAATGCACAAACAGTAATATCTCCACATTGCAAGGTGCAATTCTGAAATTTTTTGCTTTTTCCTGCTAATCCTAGCATGATAAAGAAGATTCAAAGAGAGTGAGATGCCAGCTCCTTTCATTCAGTCAGTAGCTTCAAACATTTCTGGTATATGAAAAACATGTTTTTCAATGGCAAAAATCAATGAATATTGTAAATGCACAAACAGTAATATCTCCACATTGCACGGTGCAATTCTGAAATTTTTAGCTTTTTCCTGTTAATCCTAGCATGATAAAGAAGATTCAAAGAGAGTGAGATGCCAGCTCCTTTCATTCAGTCAGTAGCTTCAAACATTTCTGGTATATGAAAAACATGTTTTTCAATGGCAAAAATCAATGAATATTGTAAATGCACAAACAGTAATATCTCCACATTGCAAGGTGCAATTCTGAAATTTTTTGCTTTTTCCTGTTAATCCTAGCATGATAAAGAAGATTCAAAGAGAGTGAGATGCCAGCTCCTTTCATTCAGTCAGTAGCTTCAAACATTTCTGGTATATGAAAAACATGTTTTTCAATGGCAAAAATCAATGAATATTGTAAATGCACAAACAGTAATATCTCCACATTGCAAGGTGCAATTCTGAAATTTTTTGCTTTATCCTGCTAATCCTAGCATGATAAAGAAGATTCAAAGAGAGTGAGATGCCAGCTCCTTTCATTCAGTCAGTAGCTTCAAACATTTCTGGTATATGAAAAACATGTTTTTCAATGGCAAAAATCAATGAATATTGTAAATGCACAAACAGTAATATCTCCACATTGCAAGGTGCAATTCGGAAATTTTTTGCTTTTTCCTGCTAATCCTAGCATGATAAAGAAGATTCAAAGAGAGTGAGATGCCAGCTCCTTTCATTCAGTCAGTAGCTTCAAACATTTCTGGTATATGAAAAACATGTTTTTCAATGGCAAAAATCAATGAATATTGTAAATGCACAAACAGTAATATCTCCACATTGCACGGTGCAATTCTGAAATTTTTAGCTTTTTCCTGTTAATCCTAGCATGATAAAGAAGATTCAAAGAGAATGAGATGCCAGCTCCTTTCATTCAGTCAGTAGCTTCAAACATTTCTGGTATATGAAAAACATGTTTTTCAATGGCAAAAATCAATGAATATTGTAAATGCACAAACAGTAATATCTCCACATTGCAAGGTGCAATTCTGAAATTTTTTGCCTTTTCCTGCTAATCCTAGCATGATAAAGAAGATTCAAAGAGAGTGAGATGCCAGCTCCTTTCATTCAGTCAGTAGCTTCAAACATTTCTGGTATATGAAAAACATGTTTTTCAATGGCAAAAATCAATGAATATTGTAAATGCACAAACAGTAATATCTCCACATTGCACGGTGCAATTCTGAAATTTTTAGCTTTTTCCTGTTAATCCTAGCATGATAAAGAAGATTCAAAGAGAGTGAGATGCCAGCTCCTTTCATTCAGTCAGTAGCTTCAAACATTTCTGGACGTTTTTCAATGGCAAAAATCAATGAATATTGTAAATGCACAAACAGTAATATCTCCACATTGCAAGGTGCAATTCTGAAATTTTTTGCTTTTTCCTGTTAATCCTAGCATGATAAAGAAGATTCAAAGAGAGTGAGATGCCAGCTCCTTTCATTCAGTCAGTAGCTTCAAACATTTCTGGTATATGAAAAACATGTTTTTCAATGGCAAAAATCAATGAATATTGTAAATGCACAAACAGTAATATCTCCACATTGCAAGGTGCAATTCGGAAATTTTTTGCTTTATCCTGCTAATCCTAGCATGATAAAGAAGATTCAAAGAGAGTGAGATGCCAGCTCCTTTCATTCAGTCAGTAGCTTCAAACATTTCTGGTATATGAAAAACATGTTTTTCAATGGCAAAAATCAATGAATATTGTAAATGCACAAACAGTAATATCTCCACATTGCAAGGTGCAATTCGGAAATTTTTTGCTTTTTCCTGCTAATCCTAGCATGATAAAGAAGATTCAAAGAGAGTGAGATGCCAGCTCCTTTCATTCAGTCAGTAGCTTCAAACATTTCTGGTATATGAAAAACATGTTTTTCAATGGCAAAAATCAATGAATATTGTAAATGCACAAACAGTAATATCTCCACATTGCACGGTGCAATTCTGAAATTTTTAGCTTTTTCCTGTTAATCCTAGCATGATAAAGAAGATTCAAAGAGAGTGAGATGCCAGCTCCTTTCATTCAGTCAGTAGCTTCAAACATTTCTGGTATATGAAAAACATGTTTTTCAATGGCAAAAATCAATGAATATTGTAAATGCACAAACAGTAATATCTCCACATTGCACGGTGCAATTCTGAAATTTTTAGCTTTTTCCTGTTAATCCTAGCATGATAAAGATTCAAAGAGAGTGAGATGCCAGCTCCTTTCATTCAGTCAGTAGCTTCAAACATTTCTGGTATATGAAAAACATGTTTTTCAATGGCAAAAATCAATGAATATTGTAAATGCACAAACAGTAATATCTCCACATTGCAAGGTGCAATTCTGAAATTTTTTGCTTTTTCCTGTTAATCCTAGCATGATAAAGAAGATTCAAAGAGAGTGAGATGCCAGCTCCTTTCATTCAGTCAGTAGCTTCAAACATTTCTGGTATATGAAAAACATGTTTTTCAATGGCAAAAATCAATGAATATTGTAAATGCACAAACAGTAATATCTCCACATTGCAAGGTGCAATTCTGAAATTTTTTGCTTTATCCTGCTAATCCTAGCATGATAAAGAAGATTCAAAGAGAGTGAGATGCCAGCTCCTTTCATTCAGTCAGTAGCTTCAAACATTTCTGGTATATGAAAAACATGTTTTTCAATGGCAAAAATCAATGAATATTGTAAATGCACAAACAGTAATATCTCCACATTGCAAGGTGCAATTCGGAAATTTTTTGCTTTATCCTGCTAATCCTAGCATGATAAAGAAGATTCAAAGAGAGTGAGATGCCAGCTCCTTTCATTCAGTCAGTAGCTTCAAACATTTCTGGTATATGAAAAACATGTTTTTCAATGGCAAAAATCAATGAATATTGTAAATGCACAAACAGTAATATCTCCACATTGCAAGGTGCAATTCGGAAATTTTTTGCTTTTTCCTGCTAATCCTAGCATGATAAAGAAGATTCAAAGAGAGTGAGATGCCAGCTCCTTTCATTCAGTCAGTAGCTTCAAACATTTCTGGTATATGAAAAACATGTTTTTCAATGGCAAAAATCAATGAATATTGTAAATGCACAAACAGTAATATCTCCACATTGCACGGTGCAATTCTGAAATTTTTAGCTTTTTCCTGTTAATCCTAGCATGATAAAGAAGATTCAAAGAGAATGAGATGCCAGCTCCTTTCATTCAGTCAGTAGCTTCAAACATTTCTGGTATATGAAAAACATGTTTTTCAATGGCAAAAATCAATGAATATTGTAAATGCACAAACAGTAATATCTCCACATTGCAAGGTGCAATTCTGAAATTTTTTGCCTTTTCCTGCTAATCCTAGCATGATAAAGAAGATTCAAAGAGAGTGAGATGCCAGCTCCTTTCATTCAGTCAGTAGCTTCAAACATTTCTGGTATATGAAAAACATGTTTTTCAATGGCAAAAATCAATGAATATTGTAAATGCACAAACAGTAATATCTCCACATTGCACGGTGCAATTCTGAAATTTTTAGCTTTTTCCTGTTAATCCTAGCATGATAAAGAAGATTCAAAGAGAGTGAGATGCCAGCTCCTTTCATTCAGTCAGTAGCTTCAAACATTTCTGGACGTTTTTCAATGGCAAAAATCAATGAATATTGTAAATGCACAAACAGTAATATCTCCACATTGCAAGGTGCAATTCTGAAATTTTTTGCTTTTTCCTGTTAATCCTAGCATGATAAAGAAGATTCAGAGAGTGAGATGCCAGCTCCTTTCATTCAGTCAGTAGCTTCAAACATTTCTGGTATATGAAAAACATGTTTTTCAATGGCAAAAATCAATGAATATTGTAAATGCACAAACAGTAATATCTCCACATTGCAAGGTGCAATTCGGAAATTTTTTGCTTTATCCTGCTAATCCTAGCATGATAAAGAAGATTCAAAGAGAGTGAGATGCCAGCTCCTTTCATTCAGTCAGTAGCTTCAAACATTTCTGGTATATGAAAAACATGTTTTTCAATGGCAAAAATCAATGAATATTGTAAATGCACAAACAGTAATATCTCCACATTGCAAGGTGCAATTCGGAAATTTTTTGCTTTTTCCTGCTAATCCTAGCATGATAAAGAAGATTCAAAGAGAGTGAGATGCCAGCTCCTTTCATTCAGTCAGTAGCTTCAAACATTTCTGGTATATGAAAAACATGTTTTTCAATGGCAAAAATCAATGAATATTGTAAATGCACAAACAGTAATATCTCCACATTGCACGGTGCAATTCTGAAATTTTTAGCTTTTTCCTGTTAATCCTAGCATGATAAAGAAGATTCAAAGAGAGTGAGATGCCAGCTCCTTTCATTCAGTCAGTAGCTTCAAACATTTCTGGTATATGAAAAACATGTTTTTCAATGGCAAAAATCAATGAATATTGTAAATGCACAAACAGTAATATCTCCACATTGCACGGTGCAATTCTGAAATTTTTAGCTTTTTCCTGTTAATCCTAGCATGATAAAGATTCAAAGAGAGTGAGATGCCAGCTCCTTTCATTCAGTCAGTAGCTTCAAACATTTCTGGTATATGAAAAACATGTTTTTCAATGGCAAAAATCAATGAATATTGTAAATGCACAAACAGTAATATCTCCACATTGCAAGGTGCAATTCTGAAATTTTTTGCTTTTTCCTGTTAATCCTAGCATGATAAAGAAGATTCAAAGAGAGTGAGATGCCAGCTCCTTTCATTCAGTCAGTAGCTTCAAACATTTCTGGTATATGAAAAACATGTTTTTCAATGGCAAAAATCAATGAATATTGTAAATGCACAAACAGTAATATCTCCACATTGCAAGGTGCAATTCTGAAATTTTTTGCTTTATCCTGCTAATCCTAGCATGATAAAGAAGATTCAAAGAGAGTGAGATGCCAGCTCCTTTCATTCAGTCAGTAGCTTCAAACATTTCTGGTATATGAAAAACATGTTTTTCAATGGCAAAAATCAATGAATATTGTAAATGCACAAACAGTAATATCTCCACATTGCAAGGTGCAATTCGGAAATTTTTTGCTTTTTCCTGCTAATCCTAGCATGATAA
Organism: Phyllobates terribilis; assembly: GCF_046119375.1. Taxonomy (NCBI): domain Eukaryota; kingdom Metazoa; phylum Chordata; class Amphibia; order Anura; family Dendrobatidae; genus Phyllobates; species Phyllobates terribilis. The sequence goes on from NW_027366214.1 coordinate 40,222, forward strand.
AGAAGATTCAAAGAGAGTGAGATGCCAGCTCCTTTCATTCAGTCAGTAGCTTCAAACATTTCTGGTATATGAAAAACATGTTTTTCAATGGCAAAAATCAATGAATATTGTAAATGCACAAACAGTAATATCTCCACATTGCACGGTGCAATTCTGAAATTTTTAGCTTTTTCCTGTTAATCCTAGCATGATAAAGAAGATTCAAAGAGAGTGAGATGCCAGCTCCTTTCATTCAGTCAGTAGCTTCAAACATTTCTGGTATATGAAAAACATGTTTTTCAATGGCAAAAATCAATGAATATTGTAAATGCACAAACAGTAATATCTCCACATTGCAAGGTGCAATTCTGAAATTTTTTGCTTTTTCCTGCTAATCCTAGCATGATAAAGAAGATTCAAAGAGAGTGAGATGCCAGCTCCTTTCATTCAGTCAGTAGCTTCAAACATTTCTGGTATATGAAAAACATGTTTTTCAATGGCAAAAATCAATGAATATTGTAAATGCACAAACAGTAATATCTCCACATTGCACGGTGCAATTCTGAAATTTTTAGCTTTTTCCTGTTAATCCTAGCATGATAAAGAAGATTCAAAGAGAGTGAGATGCCAGCTCCTTTCATTCAGTCAGTAGCTTCAAACATTTCTGGACGTTTTTCAATGGCAAAAATCAATGAATATTGTAAATGCACAAACAGTAATATCTCCACATTGCAAGGTGCAATTCTGAAATTTTTTGCTTTTTCCTGTTAATCCTAGCATGATAAAGAAGATTCAAAGAGAGTGAGATGCCAGCTCCTTTCATTCAGTCAGTAGCTTCAAACATTTCTGGTATATGAAAAACATGTTTTTCAATGGCAAAAATCAATGAATATTGTAAATGCACAAACAGTAATATCTCCACATTGCAAGGTGCAATTCTGAAATTTTTTGCTTTTTCCTGTTAATCCTAGCATGATAAAGAAGATTCAAAGAGAGTGAGATGCCAGCTCCTTTCATTCAGTCAGTAGCTTCAAACATTTCTGGTATATGAAAAACATGTTTTTCAATGGCAAAAATCAATGAATATTGTAAATGCACAAACAGTAATATCTCCACATTGCAAGGTGCAATTCTGAAATTTTTTGCTTTTTCCTGCTAATCCTAGCATGATAAAGAAGATTCAAAGAGAGTGAGATGCCAGCTCCTTTCAATCAGTCAGTAGCTTCAAACATTTCTGGTATATGAAAAACATGTTTTTCAATGGCAAAAATCAATGAATATTGTAAATGCACAAACAGTAATATCTCCACATTGCACGGTGCAATTCTGAAATTTTTAGCTTTTTCCTGTTAATCCTAGCATGATAAAGAAGATTCAAAGAGAGTGAGATGCCAGCTCCTTTCATTCAGTCAGTAGCTTCAAACATTTCTGGTATATGAAAAACATGTTTTTCAATGGCAAAAATCAATGAATATTGTAAATGCACAAACAGTAATATCTCCACATTGCAAGGTGCAATTCTGAAATTGTTTGCTTTTTCCTGCTAATCCTAGCATGATAAAGAAGATTCAGAGTGAGATGCCAGCTCCTTTCATTCAGTCAGTAGCTTCAAACATTTCTGGTATATGAAAAACGTTTTTCAATGGCAAAAATCAATGAATATTGTAAATGCACAAACAGTAATATCTCCACATTGCAAGGTGCAATTCTGAAATTTTTTGCTTTTTCCTGCTAATCCTAGCATGATAAAGAAGATTCAAAGAGAGTGAGATGCCAGCTCCTTTCATTCAGTCAGTAGCTTCAAACATTTCTGGACGTTTTTCAATGGCAAAAATCAATGAATATTGTAAATGCACAAACAGTAATATCTCCACATTGCAAGGTGCAATTCTGAAATTTTTTGCTTTTTCCTGCTAATCCTAGCATGATAAAGAAGATTCAAAGAGAGTGAGATGCCAGCTCCTTTCATTCAGTCAGTAGCTTCAAACATTTCTGGTATATGAAAAACATGTTTTTCAATGGCAAAAATCAATGAATATTGTAAATGCACAAACAGTAATATCTCCACATTGCACGGTGCAATTCTGAAATTTTTAGCTTTTTCCTGTTAATCCTAGCATGATAAAGAAGATTCAAAGAGAGTGAGATGCCAGCTCCTTTCATTCAGTCAGTAGCTTCAAACATTTCTGGTATATGAAAAACATGTTTTTCAATGGCAAAAATCAATGAATATTGTAAATGCACAAACAGTAATATCTCCACATTGCACGGTGCAATTCTGAAATTTTTAGCTTTTTCCTGTTAATCCTAGCATGATAAAGAAGATTCAAAGAGAGTGAGATGCCAGCTCCTTTCATTCAGTCAGTAGCTTCAAACATTTCTGGTATATGAAAAACATGTTTTTCAATGGCAAAAATCAATGAATATTGTAAATGCACAAACAGTAATATCTCCACATTGCAAGGTGCAATTCTGAAATTTTTTGCTTTTTCCTGCTAATCCTAGCATGATAAAGAAGATTCAAAGAGAGTGAGATGCCAGCTCCTTTCATTCAGTCAGTAGCTTCAAACATTTCTGGTATATGAAAAACATGTTTTTCAATGGCAAAAATCAATGAATATTGTAAATGCACAAACAGTAATATCTCCACATTGCACGGTGCAATTCTGAAATTTTTAGCTTTTTCCTGTTAATCCTAGCATGATAAAGAAGATTCAAAGAGAGTGAGATGCCAGCTCCTTTCATTCAGTCAGTAGCTTCAAACATTTCTGGACGTTTTTCAATGGCAAAAATCAATGAATATTGTAAATGCACAAACAGTAATATCTCCACATTGCAAGGTGCAATTCTGAAATTTTTTGCTTTTTCCTGTTAATCCTAGCATGATAAAGAAGATTCAAAGAGAGTGAGATGCCAGCTCCTTTCATTCAGTCAGTAGCTTCAAACATTTCTGGTATATGAAAAACATGTTTTTCAATGGCAAAAATCAATGAATATTGTAAATGCACAAACAGTAATATCTCCACATTGCAAGGTGCAATTCTGAAATTTTTTGCTTTTTCCTGTTAATCCTAGCATGATAAAGAAGATTCAAAGAGAGTGAGATGCCAGCTCCTTTCATTCAGTCAGTAGCTTCAAACATTTCTGGTATATGAAAAACATGTTTTTCAATGGCAAAAATCAATGAATATTGTAAATGCACAAACAGTAATATCTCCACATTGCAAGGTGCAATTCTGAAATTTTTTGCTTTTTCCTGCTAATCCTAGCATGATAAAGAAGATTCAAAGAGAGTGAGATGCCAGCTCCTTTCAATCAGTCAGTAGCTTCAAACATTTCTGGTATATGAAAAACATGTTTTTCAATGGCAAAAATTAATGAATATTGTAAATGCACAAACAGTAATATCTCCACATTGCACTGTGCAACTCTGAAATTTTTTGCTTTTTCCTGCTAATCCTAGCATGATAAAGAAGATTCAAAGAGAGTGAGATGCCAGCTCCTTTCATTCAGTCAGTAGCTTCAAACATTTCTGGACGTTTTTCAATGGCAAAAATCAATGAATATTGTAAATGCACAAACAGTAATATCTCCACATTGCAAGGTGCAATTCTGAAATTTTTTGCTTTTTCCTGTTAATCCTAGCATGATAAAGAAGATTCAAAGAGAGTGAGATGCCAGCTCCTTTCATTCAGTCAGTAGCTTCAAACATTTCTGGTATATGAAAAACATGTTTTTCAATGGCAAAAATCAATGAATATTGTAAATGCACAAACAGTAATATCTCCACATTGCAAGGTGCAATTCTGAAATTTTTTGCTTTATCCTGCTAATCCTAGCATGATAAAGAAGATTCAAAGGGAGTGAGATGCCAGCTCCTTTCATTCAGTCAGTAGCTTCAAACATTTCTGGTATATGAAAAACATGTTTTTCAATGGCAAAAATCAATGAATATTGTAAATGCACAAACAGTAATATCTCCACATTGCAAGGTGCAATTCGGAAATTTTTTGCTTTTTCCTGCTAATCCTAGCATGATAAAGAAGATTCAAAGAGAGTGAGATGCCAGCTCCTTTCATTCAGTCAGTAGCTTCAAACATTTCTGGTATATGAAAAACATGTTTTTCAATGGCAAAAATCAATGAATATTGTAAATGCACAAACAGTAATATCTCCACATTGCACGGTGCAATTCTGAAATTTTTAGCTTTTTCCTGTTAATCCTAGCATGATAAAGAAGATTCAAAGAGAGTGAGATGCCAGCTCCTTTCATTCAGTCAGTAGCTTCAAACATTTCTGGTATATGAAAAACATGTTTTTCAATGGCAAAAATCAATGAATATTGTAAATGCACAAACAGTAATATCTCCACATTGCAAGGTGCAATTCTGAAATTTTTTGCTTTTTCCTGCTAATCCTAGCATGATAAAGAAGATTCAAAGAGAGTGAGATGCCAGCTCCTTTCATTCAGTCAGTAGCTTCAAACATTTCTGGTATATGAAAAACATGTTTTTCAATGGCAAAAATCAATGAATATTGTAAATGCACAAACAGTAATATCTCCACATTGCACGGTGCAATTCTGAAATTTTTAGCTTTTTCCTGTTAATCCTAGCATGATAAAGAAGATTCAAAGAGAGTGAGATGCCAGCTCCTTTCATTCAGTCAGTAGCTTCAAACATTTCTGGTATATGAAAAACATGTTTTTCAATGGCAAAAATCAATGAATATTGTAAATGCACAAACAGTAATATCTCCACATTGCAAGGTGCAATTCTGAAATTTTTTGCTTTTTCCTGTTAATCCTAGCATGATAAAGAAGATTCAAAGAGAGTGAGATGCCAGCTCCTTTCATTCAGTCAGTAGCTTCAAACATTTCTGGTATATGAAAAACATGTTTTTCAATGGCAAAAATCAATGAATATTGTAAATGCACAAACAGTAATATCTCCACATTGCAAGGTGCAATTCTGAAATTTTTTGCTTTATCCTGCTAATCCTAGCATGATAAAGAAGATTCAAAGAGAGTGAGATGCCAGCTCCTTTCATTCAGTCAGTAGCTTCAAACATTTCTGGTATATGAAAAACATGTTTTTCAATGGCAAAAATCAATGAATATTGTAAATGCACAAACAGTAATATCTCCACATTGCAAGGTGCAATTCGGAAATTTTTTGCTTTTTCCTGCTAATCCTAGCATGATAAAGAAGATTCAAAGAGAGTGAGATGCCAGCTCCTTTCATTCAGTCAGTAGCTTCAAACATTTCTGGTATATGAAAAACATGTTTTTCAATGGCAAAAATCAATGAATATTGTAAATGCACAAACAGTAATATCTCCACATTGCACGGTGCAATTCTGAAATTTTTAGCTTTTTCCTGTTAATCCTAGCATGATAAAGAAGATTCAAAGAGAGTGAGATGCCAGCTCCTTTCATTCAGTCAGTAGCTTCAAACATTTCTGGTATATGAAAAACATGTTTTTCAATGGCAAAAATCAATGAATATTGTAAATGCACAAACAGTAATATCTCCACATTGCACGGTGCAATTCTGAAATTTTTAGCTTTTTCCTGTTAATCCTAGCATGATAAAGAAGATTCAAAGAGAGTGAGATGCCAGCTCCTTTCATTCAGTCAGTAGCTTCAAACATTTCTGGACGTTTTTCAATGGCAAAAATCAATGAATATTGTAAATGCACAAACAGTAATATCTCCACATTGCACGGTGCAATTCTGAAATTTTTTGCTTTTTCCTGCTAATCCTAGCATGATAAAGAAGATTCAAAGAGAGTGAGATGCCAGCTCCTTTCATTTAGTCAGTAGCTTCAAACATTTCTGGACGTTTTTCAATGGCAAAAATCAATGAATATTGTAAATGCACAAACAGTAATATCTCCACATTGCAAGGTGCAATTCTGAAATTTTTTGCTTTATCCTGCTAATCCTAGCATGATAAAGAAGATTCAAAGAGAGTGAGATGCCAGCTCCTTTCATTCAGTCAGTAGCTTCAAACATTTCTGGTATATGAAAAACATGTTTTTCAATGGCAAAAATCAATGAATATTGTAAATGCACAAACAGTAATATCTCCACATTGCAAGGTGCAATTCGGAAATTTTTTGCTTTTTCCTGCTAATCCTAGCATGATAAAGAAGATTCAAAGAGAGTGAGATGCCAGCTCCTTTCATTCAGTCAGTAGCTTCAAACATTTCTGGTATATGAAAAACATGTTTTTCAATGGCAAAAATCAATGAATATTGTAAATGCACAAACAGTAATATCTCCACATTGCACGGTGCAATTCTGAAATTTTTAGCTTTTTCCTGTTAATCCTAGCATGATAAAGAAGATTCAAAGAGAGTGAGATGCCAGCTCCTTTCATTCAGTCAGTAGCTTCAAACATTTCTGGTATATGAAAAACATGTTTTTCAATGGCAAAAATCAATGAATATTGTAAATGCACAAACAGTAATATCTCCACATTGCAAGGTGCAATTCTGAAATTTTTTGCTTTTTCCTGTTAATCCTAGCATGATAAAGAAGATTCAAAGAGAGTGAGATGCCAGCTCCTTTCATTCAGTCAGTAGCTTCAAACATTTCTGGTATATGAAAAACATGTTTTTCAATGGCAAAAATCAATGAATATTGTAAATGCACAAACAGTAATATCTCCACATTGCAAGGTGCAATTCTGAAATTTTTTGCTTTATCCTGCTAATCCTAGCATGATAAAGAAGATTCAAAGAGAGTGAGATGCCAGCTCCTTTCATTCAGTCAGTAGCTTCAAACATTTCTGGTATATGAAAAACATGTTTTTCAATGGCAAAAATCAATGAATATTGTAAATGCACAAACAGTAATATCTCCACATTGCAAGGTGCAATTCGGAAATTTTTTGCTTTTTCCTGCTAATCCTAGCATGATAAAGAAGATTCAAAGAGAGTGAGATGCCAGCTCCTTTCATTCAGTCAGTAGCTTCAAACATTTCTGGTATATGAAAAACATGTTTTTCAATGGCAAAAATCAATGAATATTGTAAATGCACAAACAGTAATATCTCCACATTGCACGGTGCAATTCTGAAATTTTTAGCTTTTTCCTGTTAATCCTAGCATGATAAAGAAGATTCAAAGAGAGTGAGATGCCAGCTCCTTTCATTCAGTCAGTAGCTTCAAACATTTCTGGTATATGAAAAACATGTTTTTCAATGGCAAAAATCAATGAATATTGTAAATGCACAAACAGTAATATCTCCACATTGCACGGTGCAATTCTGAAATTTTTAGCTTTTTCCTGTTAATCCTAGCATGATAAAGAAGATTCAAAGAGAGTGAGATGCCAGCTCCTTTCATTCAGTCAGTAGCTTCAAACATTTCTGGACGTTTTTCAATGGCAAAAATCAATGAATATTGTAAATGCACAAACAGTAATATCTCCACATTGCACGGTGCAATTCTGAAATTTTTTGCTTTTTCCTGCTAATCCTAGCATGATAAAGAAGATTCAAAGAGAGTGAGATGCCAGCTCCTTTCATTTAGTCAGTAGCTTCAAACATTTCTGGACGTTTTTCAATGGCAAAAATCAATGAATATTGTAAATGCACAAACAGTAATATCTCCACATTGCAAGGTGCAATTCTGAAATTTTTTGCTTTATCCTGCTAATCCTAGCATGATAAAGAAGATTCAAAGAGAGTGAGATGCCAGCTCCTTTCATTCAGTCAGTAGCTTCAAACATTTCTGGTATATGAAAAACATGTTTTTCAATGGCAAAAATCAATGAATATTGTAAATGCACAAACAGTAATATCTCCACATTGCAAGGTGCAATTCGGAAATTTTTTGCTTTTTCCTGCTAATCCTAGCATGATAAAGAAGATTCAAAGAGAGTGAGATGCCAGCTCCTTTCATTCAGTCAGTAGCTTCAAACATTTCTGGTATATGAAAAACATGTTTTTCAATGGCAAAAATCAATGAATATTGTAAATGCACAAACAGTAATATCTCCACATTGCACGGTGCAATTCTGAAATTTTTAGCTTTTTCCTGTTAATCCTAGCATGATAAAGAAGATTCAAAGAGAGTGAGATGCCAGCTCCTTTCATTCAGTCAGTAGCTTCAAACATTTCTGGTATATGAAAAACATGTTTTTCAATGGCAAAAATCAATGAATATTGTAAATGCACAAACAGTAATATCTCCACATTGCAAGGTGCAATTCTGAAATTGTTTGCTTTTTCCTGCTAATCCTAGCATGATAAAGAAGATTCAGAGTGAGATGCCAGCTCCTTTCATTCAGTCAGTAGCTTCAAACATTTCTGGTATATGAAAAACGTTTTTCAATGGCAAAAATCAATGAATATTGTAAATGCACAAACTAATATCTCCACATTGCAAGGTGCAATTCTGAAATTTTTTGCTTTTTCCTGCTAATCCTAGCATGATAAAGAAGATTCAAAGAGAGTGAGATGCCAGCTCCTTTCATTCAGTCAGTAGCTTCAAACATTTCTGGACGTTTTTCAATGGCAAAAATCAATGAATATTGTAAATGCACAAACAGTAATATCTCCACATTGCAAGGTGCAATTCTGAAATTTTTTGCTTTTTCCTGCTAATCCTAGCATGATAAAGAAGATTCAAAGAGAGTGAGATGCCAGCTCCTTTCATTCAGTCAGTAGCTTCAAACATTTCTGGTATATGAAAAACATGTTTTTCAATGGCAAAAATCAATGAATATTGTAAATGCACAAACAGTAATATCTCCACATTGCAAGGTGCAATTCTGAAATTTTTTGCTTTTTCCTGCTAATCCTAGCATGATAAAGAAGATTCAAAGAGAGTGAGATGCCAGCTCCTTTCATTCAGTCAGTAGCTTCAAACATTTCTGGTATATGAAAAACATGTTTTTCAATGGCAAAAATCAATGAATATTGTAAATGCACAAACAGTAATATCTCCACATTGCACGGTGCAATTCTGAAATTTTTAGCTTTTTCCTGTTAATCCTAGCATGATAAAGAAGATTCAAAGAGAGTGAGATGCCAGCTCCTTTCATTCAGTCAGTAGCTTCAAACATTTCTGGACGTTTTTCAATGGCAAAAATCAATGAATATTGTAAATGCACAAACAGTAATATCTCCACATTGCAAGGTGCAATTCTGAAATTTTTTGCTTTTTCCTGTTAATCCTAGCATGATAAAGAAGATTCAAAGAGAGTGAGATGCCAGCTCCTTTCATTCAGTCAGTAGCTTCAAACATTTCTGGTATATGAAAAACATGTTTTTCAATGGCAAAAATCAATGAATATTGTAAATGCACAAACAGTAATATCTCCACATTGCAAGGTGCAATTCTGAAATTTTTTGCTTTTTCCTGTTAATCCTAGCATGATAAAGAAGATTCAAAGAGAGTGAGATGCCAGCTCCTTTCATTCAGTCAGTAGCTTCAAACATTTCTGGTATATGAAAAACATGTTTTTCAATGGCAAAAATCAATGAATATTGTAAATGCACAAACAGTAATATCTCCACATTGCAAGGTGCAATTCTGAAATTTTTTGCTTTTTCCTGCTAATCCTAGCATGATAAAGAAGATTCAAAGAGAGTGAGATGCCAGCTCCTTTCATTCAGTCAGTAGCTTCAAACATTTCTGGTATATGAAAAACATGTTTTTCAATGGCAAAAATCAATGAATATTGTAAATGCACAAACAGTAATATCTCCACATTGCAAGGTGCAATTCTGAAATTTTTTGCTTTATCCTGCTAATCCTAGCATGATAAAGAAGATTCAAAGAGAGTGAGATGCCAGCTCCTTTCATTCAGTCAGTAGCTTCAAACATTTCTGGTATATGAAAAACATGTTTTTCAATGGCAAAAATCAATGAATATTGTAAATGCACAAACAGTAATATCTCCACATTGCAAGGTGCAATTCGGAAATTTTTTGCTTTTTCCTGCTAATCCTAGCATGATAAAGAAGATTCAAAGAGAGTGAGATGCCAGCTCCTTTCATTCAGTCAGTAGCTTCAAACATTTCTGGTATATGAAAAACATGTTTTTCAATGGCAAAAATCAATGAATATTGTAAATGCACAAACAGTAATATCTCCACATTGCACGGTGCAATTCTGAAATTTTTAGCTTTTTCCTGTTAATCCTAGCATGATAAAGAAGATTCAAAGAGAGTGAGATGCCAGCTCCTTTCATTCAGTCAGTAGCTTCAAACATTTCTGGTATATGAAAAACATGTTTTTCAATGGCAAAAATCAATGAATATTGTAAATGCACAAACAGTAATATCTCCACATTGCAAGGTGCAATTCTGAAATTGTTTGCTTTTTCCTGCTAATCCTAGCATGATAAAGAAGATTCAGAGTGAGATGCCAGCTCCTTTCATTCAGTCAGTAGCTTCAAACATTTCTGGTATATGAAAAACGTTTTTCAATGGCAAAAATCAATGAATATTGTAAATGCACAAACAGTAATATCTCCACATTGCAAGGTGCAATTCTGAAATTTTTTGCTTTTTCCTGCTAATCCTAGCATGATAAAGAAGATTCAAAGAGAGTGAGATGCCAGCTCCTTTCATTCAGTCAGTAGCTTCAAACATTTCTGGACGTTTTTCAATGGCAAAAATCAATGAATATTGTAAATGCACAAACAGTAATATCTCCACATTGCAAGGTGCAATTCTGAAATTTTTTGCTTTTTCCTGCTAATCCTAGCATGATAAAGAAGATTCAAAGAGAGTGAGATGCCAGCTCCTTTCATTCAGTCAGTAGCTTCAAACATTTCTGGTATATGAAAAACATGTTTTTCAATGGCAAAAATCAATGAATATTGTAAATGCACAAACAGTAATATCTCCACATTGCAAGGTGCAATTCTGAAATTTTTTGCTTTTTCCTGCTAATCCTAGCATGATAAAGAAGATTCAAAGAGAGTGAGATGCCAGCTCCTTTCATTCAGTCAGTAGCTTCAAACATTTCTGGTATATGAAAAACATGTTTTTCAATGGCAAAAATCAATGAATATTGTAAATGCACAAACAGTAATATCTCCACATTGCATGGTGCAATTCTGAAATTTTTAGCTTTTTCCTGTTAATCCTAGCATGATAAAGAAGATTCAAAGAGAGTGAGATGCCAGCTCCTTTCATTCAGTCAGTAGCTTCAAACATTTCTGGACGTTTTTCAATGGCAAAAATCAATGAATATTGTAAATGCACAAACAGTAATATCTCCACATTGCAAGGTGCAATTCTGAAATTTTTTGCTTTTTCCTGTTAATCCTAGCATGATAAAGAAGATTCAAAGAGAGTGAGATGCCAGCTCCTTTCATTCAGTCAGTAGCTTCAAACATTTCTGGTATATGAAAAACATGTTTTTCAATGGCAAAAATCAATGAATATTGTAAATGCACAAACAGTAATATCTCCACATTGCAAGGTGCAATTCTGAAATTTTTTGCTTTTTCCTGTTAATCCTAGCATGATAAAGAAGATTCAAAGAGAGTGAGATGCCAGCTCCTTTCATTCAGTCAGTAGCTTCAAACATTTCTGGTATATGAAAAACATGTTTTTCAATGGCAAAAATCAATGAATATTGTAAATGCACAAACAGTAATATCTCCACATTGCACGGTGCAATTCTGAAATTTTTAGCTTTTTCCTGTTAATCCTAGCATGATAAAGAAGATTCAAAGAGAGTGAGATGCCAGCTCCTTTCATTCAGTCAGTAGCTTCAAACATTTCTGGTATATGAAAAACATGTTTTTCAATGGCAAAAATCAATGAATATTGTAAATGCACAAACAGTAATATCTCCACATTGCAAGGTGCAATTCTGAAATTGTTTGCTTTTTCCTGCTAATCCTAGCATGATAAAGAAGATTCAGAGTGAGATGCCAGCTCCTTTCATTCAGTCAGTAGCTTCAAACATTTCTGGTATATGAAAAACGTTTTTCAATGGCAAAAATCAATGAATATTGTAAATGCACAAACAGTAATATCTCCACATTGCAAGGTGCAATTCTGAAATTTTTTGCTTTTTCCTGCTAATCCTAGCATGATAAAGAAGATTCAAAGAGAGTGAGATGCCAGCTCCTTTCATTCAGTCAGTAGCTTCAAACATTTCTGGACGTTTTTCAATGGCAAAAATCAATGAATATTGTAAATGCACAAACAGTAATATCTCCACATTGCAAGGTGCAATTCTGAAATTTTTTGCTTTTTCCTGTTAATCCTAGCATGATAAAGAAGATTCAAAGAGAGTGAGATGCCAGCTCCTTTCATTCAGTCAGTAGCTTCAAACATTTCTGGTATATGAAAAACATGTTTTTCAATGGCAAAAATCAATGAATATTGTAAATGCACAAACAGTAATATCTCCACATTGCAAGGTGCAATTCTGAAATTTTTTGCTTTTTCCTGTTAATCCTAGCATGATAAAGAAGATTCAAAGAGAGTGAGATGCCAGCTCCTTTCATTCAGTCAGTAGCTTCAAACATTTCTGGTATATGAAAAACATGTTTTTCAATGGCAAAAATCAATGAATATTGTAAATGCACAAACAGTAATATCTCCACATTGCACGGTGCAATTCTGAAATTTTTAGCTTTTTCCTGTTAATCCTAGCATGATAAAGAAGATTCAAAGAGAGTGAGATGCCAGCTCCTTTCATTCAGTCAGTAGCTTCAAACATTTCTGGTATATGAAAAACATGTTTTTCAATGGCAAAAATCAATGAATATTGTAAATGCACAAACAGTAATATCTCCACATTGCAAGGTGCAATTCTGAAATTGTTTGCTTTTTCCTGCTAATCCTAGCATGATAAAGAAGATTCAGAGTGAGATGCCAGCTCCTTTCATTCAGTCAGTAGCTTCAAACATTTCTGGTATATGAAAAACGTTTTTCAATGGCAAAAATCAATGAATATTGTAAATGCACAAACAGTAATATCTCCACATTGCAAGGTGCAATTCTGAAATTTTTTGCTTTTTCCTGCTAATCCTAGCATGATAAAGAAGATTCAAAGAGAGTGAGATGCCAGCTCCTTTCATTCAGTCAGTAGCTTCAAACATTTTCTGGACGTTTTTCAATGGCAAAAATCAATGAATATTGTAAATGCACAAACAGTAATATCTCCACATTGCAAGGTGCAATTCTGAAATTTTTTGCTTTTTCCTGCTAATCCTAGCATGATAAAGAAGATTCAAAGAGGAGTGAGATGCCAGCTCCTTTCATTCAGTCAGTAGCTTCAACATTTCTGGTATATGAAAAACATGTTTTTCAATGGCAAAAATCAATGAATATTGTAAATGCACAAACAGTAATATCTCCACATTGCAAGGTGCAATTCTGAAATTTTTTGCTTTTTCCTGCTAATCCTAGCATGATAAAGAAGATTCAAAGAGAGTGAGATGCCAGCTCCTTTCATTCAGTCAGTAGCTTCAAACATTTCTGGTATATGAAAAACATGTTTTCAATGGCAAAAATCAATGAATATTGTAAATGCACAAACAGTAATATCTCCACATTGCACGGTGCAATTCTGAAATTTTTAGCTTTTTCCTGTTAATCCTAGCATGATAAAGAAGATTCAAAGAGAGTGAGATGCCAGCTCCTTTCATTCAGTCAGTAGCTTCAAACATTTCTGGACGTTTTTCAATGGCAAAAATCAATGAATATTGTAAATGCACAAACAGTAATATCTCCACATTGCAAGGTGCAATTCTGAAATTTTTTGCTTTTTCCTGTTAATCCTAGCATGATAAAGAAGATTCAAAGAGAGTGAGATGCCAGCTCCTTTCATTCAGTCAGTAGCTTCAAACATTTCTGGTATATGAAAAACATGTTTTTCAATGGCAAAAATCAATGAATATTGTAAATGCACAAACAGTAATATCTCCACATTGCAAGGTGCAATTCTGAAATTTTTTGCTTTTTCCTGTTAATCCTAGCATGATAAAGAAGATTCAAAGAGAGTGAGATGCCAGCTCCTTTCATTCAGTCAGTAGCTTCAAACATTTCTGGTATATGAAAAACATGTTTTTCAATGGCAAAAATCAATGAATATTGTAAATGCACAAACAGTAATATCTCCACATTGCAAGGTGCAATTCTGAAATTTTTTGCTTTTTCCTGCTAATCCTAGCATGATAAAGAAGATTCAAAGAGAGTGAGATGCCAGCTCCTTTCAATCAGTCAGTAGCTTCAAACATTTCTGGTATATGAAAAACATGTTTTTCAATTGCAAAAATTAATGAATATTGTAAATGCACAAACAGTAATATCTCCACATTGCACGGTGCAATTCTGAAATTTTTTGCTTTTTCCTGCTAATCCTAGCATGATAAAGAAGATTCAAAGAGAGTGAGATGCCAGCTCCTTTCATTCAGTCAGTAGCTTCAAACATTTCTGGACGTTTTTCAATGGCAAAAATCAATGAATATTGTAAATGCACAAACAGTAATATCTCCACATTGCAAGGTGCAATTCTGAAATTTTTTGCTTTTTCCTGTTAATCCTAGCATGATAAAGAAGATTCAAAGAGAGTGAGATGCCAGCTCCTTTCATTCAGTCAGTAGCTTCAAACATTTCTGGTATATGAAAAACATGTTTTTCAATGGCAAAAATCAATGAATATTGTAAATGCACAAACAGTAATATCTCCACATTGCAAGGTGCAATTCTGAAATTTTTTGCTTTATCCTGCTAATCCTAGCATGATAAAGAAGATTCAAAGAGAGTGAGATGCCAGCTCCTTTCATTCAGTCAGTAGCTTCAAACATTTCTGGTATATGAAAAACATGTTTTTCAATGGCAAAAATCAATGAATATTGTAAATGCACAAACAGTAATATCTCCACATTGCAAGGTGCAATTCGGAAATTTTTTGCTTTTTCCTGCTAATCCTAGCATGATAAAGAAGATTCAAAGAGAGTGAGATGCCAGCTCCTTTCATTCAGTCAGTAGCTTCAAACATTTCTGGTATATGAAAAACATGTTTTTCAATGGCAAAAATCAATGAATATTGTAAATGCACAAACAGTAATATCTCCACATTGCACGGTGCAATTCTGAAATTTTTAGCTTTTTCCTGTTAATCCTAGCATGATAAAGAAGATTCAAAGAGAGTGAGATGCCAGCTCCTTTCATTCAGTCAGTAGCTTCAAACATTTCTGGTATATGAAAAACATGTTTTTCAATGGCAAAAATCAATGAATATTGTAAATGCACAAACAGTAATATCTCCACATTGCAAGGTGCAATTCTGAAATTTTTTGCTTTTTCCTGCTAATCCTAGCATGATAAAGAAGATTCAAAGAGAGTGAGATGCCAGCTCCTTTCATTCAGTCAGTAGCTTCAAACATTTCTGGTATATGAAAAACATGTTTTTCAATGGCAAAAATCAATGAATATTGTAAATGCACAAACAGTAATATCTCCACATTGCACGGTGCAATTCTGAAATTTTTAGCTTTTTCCTGTTAATCCTAGCATGATAAAGAAGATTCAAAGAGAGTGAGATGCCAGCTCCTTTCATTCAGTCAGTAGCTTCAAACATTTCTGGTATATGAAAAACATGTTTTTCAATGGCAAAAATCAATGAATATTGTAAATGCACAAACAGTAATATCTCCACATTGCAAGGTGCAATTCTGAAATTTTTTGCTTTTTCCTGTTAATCCTAGCATGATAAAGAAGATTCAAAGAGAGTGAGATGCCAGCTCCTTTCATTCAGTCAGTAGCTTCAAACATTTCTGGTATATGAAAAACATGTTTTTCAATGGCAAAAATCAATGAATATTGTAAATGCACAAACAGTAATATCTCCACATTGCAAGGTGCAATTCTGAAATTTTTTGCTTTATCCTGCTAATCCTAGCATGATAAAGAAGATTCAAAGAGAGTGAGATGCCAGCTCCTTTCATTCAGTCAGTAGCTTCAAACATTTCTGGTATATGAAAAACATGTTTTTCAATGGCAAAAATCAATGAATATTGTAAATGCACAAACAGTAATATCTCCACATTGCAAGGTGCAATTCGGAAATTTTTTGCTTTTTCCTGCTAATCCTAGCATGATAAAGAAGATTCAAAGAGAGTGAGATGCCAGCTCCTTTCATTCAGTCAGTAGCTTCAAACATTTCTGGTATATGAAAAACATGTTTTTCAATGGCAAAAATCAATGAATATTGTAAATGCACAAACAGTAATATCTCCACATTGCACGGTGCAATTCTGAAATTTTTAGCTTTTTCCTGTTAATCCTAGCATGATAAAGAAGATTCAAAGAGAATGAGATGCCAGCTCCTTTCATTCAGTCAGTAGCTTCAAACATTTCTGGTATATGAAAAACATGTTTTTCAATGGCAAAAATCAATGAATATTGTAAATGCACAAACAGTAATATCTCCACATTGCAAGGTGCAATTCTGAAATTTTTTGCCTTTTCCTGCTAATCCTAGCATGATAAAGAAGATTCAAAGAGAGTGAGATGCCAGCTCCTTTCATTCAGTCAGTAGCTTCAAACATTTCTGGTATATGAAAAACATGTTTTTCAATGGCAAAAATCAATGAATATTGTAAATGCACAAACAGTAATATCTCCACATTGCACGGTGCAATTCTGAAATTTTTAGCTTTTTCCTGTTAATCCTAGCATGATAAAGAAGATTCAAAGAGAGTGAGATGCCAGCTCCTTTCATTCAGTCAGTAGCTTCAAACATTTCTGGACGTTTTTCAATGGCAAAAATCAATGAATATTGTAAATGCACAAACAGTAATATCTCCACATTGCAAGGTGCAATTCTGAAATTTTTTGCTTTTTCCTGTTAATCCTAGCATGATAAAGAAGATTCAAAGAGAGTGAGATGCCAGCTCCTTTCATTCAGTCAGTAGCTTCAAACATTTCTGGTATATGAAAAACATGTTTTTCAATGGCAAAAATCAATGAATATTGTAAATGCACAAACAGTAATATCTCCACATTGCAAGGTGCAATTCGGAAATTTTTTGCTTTATCCTGCTAATCCTAGCATGATAAAGAAGATTCAAAGAGAGTGAGATGCCAGCTCCTTTCATTCAGTCAGTAGCTTCAAACATTTCTGGTATATGAAAAACATGTTTTTCAATGGCAAAAATCAATGAATATTGTAAATGCACAAACAGTAATATCTCCACATTGCAAGGTGCAATTCGGAAATTTTTTGCTTTTTCCTGCTAATCCTAGCATGATAAAGAAGATTCAAAGAGAGTGAGATGCCAGCTCCTTTCATTCAGTCAGTAGCTTCAAACATTTCTGGTATATGAAAAACATGTTTTTCAATGGCAAAAATCAATGAATATTGTAAATGCACAAACAGTAATATCTCCACATTGCACGGTGCAATTCTGAAATTTTTAGCTTTTTCCTGTTAATCCTAGCATGATAAAGAAGATTCAAAGAGAGTGAGATGCCAGCTCCTTTCATTCAGTCAGTAGCTTCAAACATTTCTGGTATATGAAAAACATGTTTTTCAATGGCAAAAATCAATGAATATTGTAAATGCACAAACAGTAATATCTCCACATTGCACGGTGCAATTCTGAAATTTTTAGCTTTTTCCTGTTAATCCTAGCATGATAAAGATTCAAAGAGAGTGAGATGCCAGCTCCTTTCATTCAGTCAGTAGCTTCAAACATTTCTGGTATATGAAAAACATGTTTTTCAATGGCAAAAATCAATGAATATTGTAAATGCACAAACAGTAATATCTCCACATTGCAAGGTGCAATTCTGAAATTTTTTGCTTTTTCCTGTTAATCCTAGCATGATAAAGAAGATTCAAAGAGAGTGAGATGCCAGCTCCTTTCATTCAGTCAGTAGCTTCAAACATTTCTGGTATATGAAAAACATGTTTTTCAATGGCAAAAATCAATGAATATTGTAAATGCACAAACAGTAATATCTCCACATTGCAAGGTGCAATTCTGAAATTTTTTGCTTTATCCTGCTAATCCTAGCATGATAAAGAAGATTCAAAGAGAGTGAGATGCCAGCTCCTTTCATTCAGTCAGTAGCTTCAAACATTTCTGGTATATGAAAAACATGTTTTTCAATGGCAAAAATCAATGAATATTGTAAATGCACAAACAGTAATATCTCCACATTGCAAGGTGCAATTCGGAAATTTTTTGCTTTATCCTGCTAATCCTAGCATGATAAAAAAGATTCAAAGAGAGTGAGATGCCAGCTCCTTTCATTCAGTCAGTAGCTTCAAACATTTCTGGTATATGAAAAACATGTTTTTCAATGGCAAAAATCAATGAATATTGTAAATGCACAAACAGTAATATCTCCACATTGCAAGGTGCAATTCGGAAATTTTTTGCTTTTTCCTGCTAATCCTAGCATGATAAAGAAGATTCAAAGAGAGTGAGATGCCAGCTCCTTTCATTCAGTCAGTAGCTTCAAACATTTCTGGTATATGAAAAACATGTTTTTCAATGGCAAAAATCAATGAATATTGTAAATGCACAAACAGTAATATCTCCACATTGCACGGTGCAATTCTGAAATTTTTAGCTTTTTCCTGTTAATCCTAGCATGATAAAGAAGATTCAAAGAGAATGAGATGCCAGCTCCTTTCATTCAGTCAGTAGCTTCAAACATTTCTGGTATATGAAAAACATGTTTTTCAATGGCAAAAATCAATGAATATTGTAAATGCACAAACAGTAATATCTCCACATTGCAAGGTGCAATTCTGAAATTTTTTGCCTTTTCCTGCTAATCCTAGCATGATAAAGAAGATTCAAAGAGAGTGAGATGCCAGCTCCTTTCATTCAGTCAGTAGCTTCAAACATTTCTGGTATATGAAAAACATGTTTTTCAATGGCAAAAATCAATGAATATTGTAAATGCACAAACAGTAATATCTCCACATTGCACGGTGCAATTCTGAAATTTTTAGCTTTTTCCTGTTAATCCTAGCATGATAAAGAAGATTCAAAGAGAGTGAGATGCCAGCTCCTTTCATTCAGTCAGTAGCTTCAAACATTTCTGGACGTTTTTCAATGGCAAAAATCAATGAATATTGTAAATGCACAAACAGTAATATCTCCACATTGCAAGGTGCAATTCTGAAATTTTTTGCTTTTTCCTGTTAATCCTAGCATGATAAAGAAGATTCAAAGAGAGTGAGATGCCAGCTCCTTTCATTCAGTCAGTAGCTTCAAACATTTCTGGTATATGAAAAACATGTTTTTCAATGGCAAAAATCAATGAATATTGTAAATGCACAAACAGTAATATCTCCACATTGCAAGGTGCAATTCGGAAATTTTTTGCTTTATCCTGCTAATCCTAGCATGATAAAGAAGATTCAAAGAGAGTGAGATGCCAGCTCCTTTCATTCAGTCAGTAGCTTCAAACATTTCTGGTATATGAAAAACATGTTTTTCAATGGCAAAAATCAATGAATATTGTAAATGCACAAACAGTAATATCTCCACATTGCAAGGTGCAATTCGGAAATTTTTTGCTTTTTCCTGCTAATCCTAGCATGATAAAGAAGATTCAAAGAGAGTGAGATGCCAGCTCCTTTCATTCAGTCAGTAGCTTCAAACATTTCTGGTATATGAAAAACATGTTTTTCAATGGCAAAAATCAATGAATATTGTAAATGCACAAACAGTAATATCTCCACATTGCACGGTGCAATTCTGAAATTTTTAGCTTTTTCCTGTTAATCCTAGCATGATAAAGAAGATTCAAAGAGAGTGAGATGCCAGCTCCTTTCATTCAGTCAGTAGCTTCAAACATTTCTGGTATATGAAAAACATGTTTTTCAATGGCAAAAATCAATGAATATTGTAAATGCACAAACAGTAATATCTCCACATTGCACGGTGCAATTCTGAAATTTTTAGCTTTTTCCTGTTAATCCTAGCATGATAAAGATTCAAAGAGAGTGAGATGCCAGCTCCTTTCATTCAGTCAGTAGCTTCAAACATTTCTGGTATATGAAAAACATGTTTTTCAATGGCAAAAATCAATGAATATTGTAAATGCACAAACAGTAATATCTCCACATTGCAAGGTGCAATTCTGAAATTTTTTGCTTTTTCCTGTTAATCCTAGCATGATAAAGAAGATTCAAAGAGAGTGAGATGCCAGCTCCTTTCATTCAGTCAGTAGCTTCAAACATTTCTGGTATATGAAAAACATGTTTTTCAATGGCAAAAATCAATGAATATTGTAAATGCACAAACAGTAATATCTCCACATTGCAAGGTGCAATTCTGAAATTTTTTGCTTTATCCTGCTAATCCTAGCATGATAAAGAAGATTCAAAGAGAGTGAGATGCCAGCTCCTTTCATTCAGTCAGTAGCTTCAAACATTTCTGGTATATGAAAAACATGTTTTTCAATGGCAAAAATCAATGAATATTGTAAATGCACAAACAGTAATATCTCCACATTGCAAGGTGCAATTCGGAAATTTTTTGCTTTTTCCTGCTAATCCTAGCATGATAAAGAAGATTCAAAGAGAGTGAGATGCCAGCTCCTTTCATTCAGTCAGTAGCTTCAAACATTTCTGGTATATGAAAAACATGTTTTTCAATGGCAAAAATCAATGAATATTGTAAATGCACAAACAGTAATATCTCCACATTGCACGGTGCAATTCTGAAATTTTTAGCTTTTTCCTGTTAATCCTAGCATGATAAAGAAGATTCAAAGAGAGTGAGATGCCAGCTCCTTTCATTCAGTCAGTAGCTTCAAACATTTCTGGTATATGAAAAACATGTTTTTCAATGGCAAAAATCAATGAATATTGTAAATGCACAAACAGTAATATCTCCACATTGCAAGGTGCAATTCTGAAATTTTTTGCTTTTTCCTGCTAATCCTAGCATGATAAAGAAGATTCAAAGAGAGTGAGATGCCAGCTCCTTTCATTCAGTCAGTAGCTTCAAACATTTCTGGTATATGAAAAACATGTTTTTCAATGGCAAAAATCAATGAATATTGTAAATGCACAAACAGTAATATCTCCACATTGCACGGTGCAATTCTGAAATTTTTAGCTTTTTCCTGTTAATCCTAGCATGATAAAGAAGATTCAAAGAGAGTGAGATGCCAGCTCCTTTCATTCAGTCAGTAGCTTCAAACATTTCTGGACGTTTTTCAATGGCAAAAATCAATGAATATTGTAAATGCACAAACAGTAATATCTCCACATTGCAAGGTGCAATTCTGAAATTTTTTGCTTTTTCCTGTTAATCCTAGCATGATAAAGAAGATTCAAAGAGAGTGAGATGCCAGCTCCTTTCATTCAGTCAGTAGCTTCAAACATTTCTGGTATATGAAAAACATGTTTTTCAATGGCAAAAATCAATGAATATTGTAAATGCACAAACAGTAATATCTCCACATTGCAAGGTGCAATTCTGAAATTTTTTGCTTTTTCCTGTTAATCCTAGCATGATAAAGAAGATTCAAAGAGAGTGAGATGCCAGCTCCTTTCATTCAGTCAGTAGCTTCAAACATTTCTGGTATATGAAAAACATGTTTTTCAATGGCAAAAATCAATGAATATTGTAAATGCACAAACAGTAATATCTCCACATTGCAAGGTGCAATTCTGAAATTTTTTGCTTTTTCCTGCTAATCCTAGCATGATAAAGAAGATTCAAAGAGAGTGAGATGCCAGCTCCTTTCAATCAGTCAGTAGCTTCAAACATTTCTGGTATATGAAAAACATGTTTTTCAATGGCAAAAATCAATGAATATTGTAAATGCACAAACAGTAATATCTCCACATTGCACGGTGCAATTCTGAAATTTTTAGCTTTTTCCTGTTAATCCTAGCATGATAAAGAAGATTCAAAGAGAGTGAGATGCCAGCTCCTTTCATTCAGTCAGTAGCTTCAAACATTTCTGGTATATGAAAAACATGTTTTTCAATGGCAAAAATCAATGAATATTGTAAATGCACAAACAGTAATATCTCCACATTGCAAGGTGCAATTCTGAAATTGTTTGCTTTTTCCTGCTAATCCTAGCATGATAAAGAAGATTCAGAGTGAGATGCCAGCTCCTTTCATTCAGTCAGTAGCTTCAAACATTTCTGGTATATGAAAAACGTTTTTCAATGGCAAAAATCAATGAATATTGTAAATGCACAAACAGTAATATCTCCACATTGCAAGGTGCAATTCTGAAATTTTTTGCTTTTTCCTGCTAATCCTAGCATGATAAAGAAGATTCAAAGAGAGTGAGATGCCAGCTCCTTTCATTCAGTCAGTAGCTTCAAACATTTCTGGACGTTTTTCAATGGCAAAAATCAATGAATATTGTAAATGCACAAACAGTAATATCTCCACATTGCAAGGTGCAATTCTGAAATTTTTTGCTTTTTCCTGCTAATCCTAGCATGATAAAGAAGATTCAAAGAGAGTGAGATGCCAGCTCCTTTCATTCAGTCAGTAGCTTCAAACATTTCTGGTATATGAAAAACATGTTTTTCAATGGCAAAAATCAATGAATATTGTAAATGCACAAACAGTAATATCTCCACATTGCACGGTGCAATTCTGAAATTTTTAGCTTTTTCCTGTTAATCCTAGCATGATAAAGAAGATTCAAAGAGAGTGAGATGCCAGCTCCTTTCATTCAGTCAGTAGCTTCAAACATTTCTGGTATATGAAAAACATGTTTTTCAATGGCAAAAATCAATGAATATTGTAAATGCACAAACAGTAATATCTCCACATTGCACGGTGCAATTCTGAAATTTTTAGCTTTTTCCTGTTAATCCTAGCATGATAAAGAAGATTCAAAGAGAGTGAGATGCCAGCTCCTTTCATTCAGTCAGTAGCTTCAAACATTTCTGGTATATGAAAAACATGTTTTTCAATGGCAAAAATCAATGAATATTGTAAATGCACAAACAGTAATATCTCCACATTGCAAGGTGCAATTCTGAAATTTTTTGCTTTTTCCTGCTAATCCTAGCATGATAAAGAAGATTCAAAGAGAGTGAGATGCCAGCTCCTTTCATTCAGTCAGTAGCTTCAAACATTTCTGGTATATGAAAAACATGTTTTTCAATGGCAAAAATCAATGAATATTGTAAATGCACAAACAGTAATATCTCCACATTGCACGGTGCAATTCTGAAATTTTTAGCTTTTTCCTGTTAATCCTAGCATGATAAAGAAGATTCAAAGAGAGTGAGATGCCAGCTCCTTTCATTCAGTCAGTAGCTTCAAACATTTCTGGACGTTTTTCAATGGCAAAAATCAATGAATATTGTAAATGCACAAACAGTAATATCTCCACATTGCAAGGTGCAATTCTGAAATTTTTTGCTTTTTCCTGTTAATCCTAGCATGATAAAGAAGATTCAAAGAGAGTGAGATGCCAGCTCCTTTCATTCAGTCAGTAGCTTCAAACATTTCTGGTATATGAAAAACATGTTTTTCAATGGCAAAAATCAATGAATATTGTAAATGCACAAACAGTAATATCTCCACATTGCAAGGTGCAATTCTGAAATTTTTTGCTTTTTCCTGTTAATCCTAGCATGATAAAGAAGATTCAAAGAGAGTGAGATGCCAGCTCCTTTCATTCAGTCAGTAGCTTCAAACATTTCTGGTATATGAAAAACATGTTTTTCAATGGCAAAAATCAATGAATATTGTAAATGCACAAACAGTAATATCTCCACATTGCAAGGTGCAATTCTGAAATTTTTTGCTTTTTCCTGCTAATCCTAGCATGATAAAGAAGATTCAAAGAGAGTGAGATGCCAGCTCCTTTCAATCAGTCAGTAGCTTCAAACATTTCTGGTATATGAAAAACATGTTTTTCAATGGCAAAAATTAATGAATATTGTAAATGCACAAACAGTAATATCTCCACATTGCACTGTGCAATTCTGAAATTTTTTGCTTTTTCCTGCTAATCCTAGCATGATAAAGAAGATTCAAAGAGAGTGAGATGCCAGCTCCTTTCATTCAGTCAGTAGCTTCAAACATTTCTGGACGTTTTTCAATGGCAAAAATCAATGAATATTGTAAATGCACAAACAGTAATATCTCCACATTGCAAGGTGCAATTCTGAAATTTTTTGCTTTTTCCTGTTAATCCTAGCATGATAAAGAAGATTCAAAGAGAGTGAGATGCCAGCTCCTTTCATTCAGTCAGTAGCTTCAAACATTTCTGGTATATGAAAAACATGTTTTTCAATGGCAAAAATCAATGAATATTGTAAATGCACAAACAGTAATATCTCCACATTGCAAGGTGCAATTCTGAAATTTTTTGCTTTATCCTGCTAATCCTAGCATGATAAAGAAGATTCAAAGGGAGTGAGATGCCAGCTCCTTTCATTCAGTCAGTAGCTTCAAACATTTCTGGTATATGAAAAACATGTTTTTCAATGGCAAAAATCAATGAATATTGTAAATGCACAAACAGTAATATCTCCACATTGCAAGGTGCAATTCGGAAATTTTTTGCTTTTTCCTGCTAATCCTAGCATGATAAAGAAGATTCAAAGAGAGTGAGATGCCAGCTCCTTTCATTCAGTCAGTAGCTTCAAACATTTCTGGTATATGAAAAACATGTTTTTCAATGGCAAAAATCAATGAATATTGTAAATGCACAAACAGTAATATCTCCACATTGCACGGTGCAATTCTGAAATTTTTAGCTTTTTCCTGTTAATCCTAGCATGATAAAGAAGATTCAAAGAGAGTGAGATGCCAGCTCCTTTCATTCAGTCAGTAGCTTCAAACATTTCTGGTATATGAAAAACATGTTTTTCAATGGCAAAAATCAATGAATATTGTAAATGCACAAACAGTAATATCTCCACATTGCAAGGTGCAATTCTGAAATTTTTTGCTTTTTCCTGCTAATCCTAGCATGATAAAGAAGATTCAAAGAGAGTGAGATGCCAGCTCCTTTCATTCAGTCAGTAGCTTCAAACATTTCTGGTATATGAAAAACATGTTTTTCAATGGCAAAAATCAATGAATATTGTAAATGCACAAACAGTAATATCTCCACATTGCACGGTGCAATTCTGAAATTTTTAGCTTTTTCCTGTTAATCCTAGCATGATAAAGAAGATTCAAAGAGAGTGAGATGCCAGCTCCTTTCATTCAGTCAGTAGCTTCAAACATTTCTGGTATATGAAAAACATGTTTTTCAATGGCAAAAATCAATGAATATTGTAAATGCACAAACAGTAATATCTCCACATTGCAAGGTGCAATTCTGAAATTTTTTGCTTTTTCCTGTTAATCCTAGCATGATAAAGAAGATTCAAAGAGAGTGAGATGCCAGCTCCTTTCATTCAGTCAGTAGCTTCAAACATTTCTGGTATATGAAAAACATGTTTTTCAATGGCAAAAATCAATGAATATTGTAAATGCACAAACAGTAATATCTCCACATTGCAAGGTGCAATTCTGAAATTTTTTGCTTTATCCTGCTAATCCTAGCATGATAAAGAAGATTCAAAGAGAGTGAGATGCCAGCTCCTTTCATTCAGTCAGTAGCTTCAAACATTTCTGGTATATGAAAAACATGTTTTTCAATGGCAAAAATCAATGAATATTGTAAATGCACAAACAGTAATATCTCCACATTGCAAGGTGCAATTCGGAAATTTTTTGCTTTTTCCTGCTAATCCTAGCATGATAAAGAAGATTCAAAGAGAGTGAGATGCCAGCTCCTTTCATTCAGTCAGTAGCTTCAAACATTTCTGGTATATGAAAAACATGTTTTTCAATGGCAAAAATCAATGAATATTGTAAATGCACAAACAGTAATATCTCCACATTGCACGGTGCAATTCTGAAATTTTTAGCTTTTTCCTGTTAATCCTAGCATGATAAAGAAGATTCAAAGAGAGTGAGATGCCAGCTCCTTTCATTCAGTCAGTAGCTTCAAACATTTCTGGTATATGAAAAACATGTTTTTCAATGGCAAAAATCAATGAATATTGTAAATGCACAAACAGTAATATCTCCACATTGCACGGTGCAATTCTGAAATTTTTAGCTTTTTCCTGTTAATCCTAGCATGATAAAGAAGATTCAAAGAGAGTGAGATGCCAGCTCCTTTCATTCAGTCAGTAGCTTCAAACATTTCTGGTATATGAAAAACATGTTTTTCAATGGCAAAAATCAATGAATATTGTAAATGCACAAACAGTAATATCTCCACATTGCACGGTGCAATTCTGAAATTTTTAGCTTTTTCCTGTTAATCCTAGCATGATAAAGAAGATTCAAAGAGAGTGAGATGCCAGCTCCTTTCATTCAGTCAGTAGCTTCAAACATTTCTGGTATATGAAAAACATGTTTTTCAATGGCAAAAATCAATGAATATTGTAAATGCACAAACAGTAATATCTCCACATTGCACGGTGCAATTCTGAAATTTTTAGCTTTTTCCTGTTAATCCTAGCATGATAAAGAAGATTCAAAGAGAGTGAGATGCCAGCTCCTTTCATTCAGTCAGTAGCTTCAAACATTTCTGGACGTTTTTCAATGGCAAAAATCAATGAATATTGTAAATGCACAAACAGTAATATCTCCACATTGCAAGGTGCAATTCTGAAATTTTTTGCTTTTTCCTGTTAATCCTAGCATGATAAAGAAGATTCAAAGAGAGTGAGATGCCAGCTCCTTTCATTCAGTCAGTAGCTTCAAACATTTCTGGTATATGAAAAACATGTTTTTCAATGGCAAAAATCAATGAATATTGTAAATGCACAAACAGTAATATCTCCACATTGCAAGGTGCAATTCTGAAATTTTTTGCTTTTTCCTGTTAATCCTAGCATGATAAAGAAGATTCAAAGAGAGTGAGATGCCAGCTCCTTTCATTCAGTCAGTAGCTTCAAACATTTCTGGTATATGAAAAACATGTTTTTCAATGGCAAAAATCAATGAATATTGTAAATGCACAAACAGTAATATCTCCACATTGCAAGGTGCAATTCTGAAATTTTTTGCTTTTTCCTGCTAATCCTAGCATGATAAAGAAGATTCAAAGAGAGTGAGATGCCAGCTCCTTTCAATCAGTCAGTAGCTTCAAACATTTCTGGTATATGAAAAACATGTTTTTCAATGGCAAAAATCAATGAATATTGTAAATGCACAAACAGTAATATCTCCACATTGCACGGTGCAATTCTGAAATTTTTAGCTTTTTCCTGTTAATCCTAGCATGATAAAGAAGATTCAAAGAGAGTGAGATGCCAGCTCCTTTCATTCAGTCAGTAGCTTCAAACATTTCTGGTATATGAAAAACATGTTTTTCAATGGCAAAAATCAATGAATATTGTAAATGCACAAACAGTAATATCTCCACATTGCAAGGTGCAATTCTGAAATTGTTTGCTTTTTCCTGCTAATCCTAGCATGATAAAGAAGATTCAGAGTGAGATGCCAGCTCCTTTCATTCAGTCAGTAGCTTCAAACATTTCTGGTATATGAAAAACGTTTTTCAATGGCAAAAATCAATGAATATTGTAAATGCACAAACAGTAATATCTCCACATTGCAAGGTGCAATTCTGAAATTTTTTGCTTTTTCCTGTTAATCCTAGCATGATAAAGAAGATTCAAAGAGAGTGAGATGCCAGCTCCTTTCATTCAGTCAGTAGCTTCAAACATTTCTGGACGTTTTTCAATGGCAAAAATCAATGAATATTGTAAATGCACAAACAGTAATATCTCCACATTGCAAGGTGCAATTCTGAAATTTTTTGCTTTTTCCTGCTAATCCTAGCATGATAAAGAAGATTCAAAGAGAGTGAGATGCCAGCTCCTTTCATTCAGTCAGTAGCTTCAAACATTTCTGGTATATGAAAAACATGTTTTTCAATGGCAAAAATCAATGAATATTGTAAATGCACAAACAGTAATATCTCCACATTGCACGGTGCAATTCTGAAATTTTTAGCTTTTTCCTGTTAATCCTAGCATGATAAAGAAGATTCAAAGAGAGTGAGATGCCAGCTCCTTTCATTCAGTCAGTAGCTTCAAACATTTCTGGTATATGAAAAACATGTTTTTCAATGGCAAAAATCAATGAATATTGTAAATGCACAAACAGTAATATCTCCACATTGCACGGTGCAATTCTGAAATTTTTAGCTTTTTCCTGTTAATCCTAGCATGATAAAGAAGATTCAAAGAGAGTGAGATGCCAGCTCCTTTCATTCAGTCAGTAGCTTCAAACATTTCTGGTATATGAAAAACATGTTTTTCAATGGCAAAAATCAATGAATATTGTAAATGCACAAACAGTAATATCTCCACATTGCAAGGTGCAATTCTGAAATTTTTTGCTTTTTCCTGCTAATCCTAGCATGATAAAGAAGATTCAAAGAGAGTGAGATGCCAGCTCCTTTCATTCAGTCAGTAGCTTCAAACATTTCTGGTATATGAAAAACATGTTTTTCAATGGCAAAAATCAATGAATATTGTAAATGCACAAACAGTAATATCTCCACATTGCACGGTGCAATTCTGAAATTTTTAGCTTTTTCCTGTTAATCCTAGCATGATAAAGAAGATTCAAAGAGAGTGAGATGCCAGCTCCTTTCATTCAGTCAGTAGCTTCAAACATTTCTGGACGTTTTTCAATGGCAAAAATCAATGAATATTGTAAATGCACAAACAGTAATATCTCCACATTGCAAGGTGCAATTCTGAAATTTTTTGCTTTTTCCTGTTAATCCTAGCATGATAAAGAAGATTCAAAGAGAGTGAGATGCCAGCTCCTTTCATTCAGTCAGTAGCTTCAAACATTTCTGGTATATGAAAAACATGTTTTTCAATGGCAAAAATCAATGAATATTGTAAATGCACAAACAGTAATATCTCCACATTGCAAGGTGCAATTCTGAAATTTTTTGCTTTTTCCTGTTAATCCTAGCATGATAAAGAAGATTCAAAGAGAGTGAGATGCCAGCTCCTTTCATTCAGTCAGTAGCTTCAAACATTTCTGGTATATGAAAAACATGTTTTTCAATGGCAAAAATCAATGAATATTGTAAATGCACAAACAGTAATATCTCCACATTGCAAGGTGCAATTCTGAAATTTTTTGCTTTTTCCTGCTAATCCTAGCATGATAAAGAAGATTCAAAGAGAGTGAGATGCCAGCTCCTTTCAATCAGTCAGTAGCTTCAAACATTTCTGGTATATGAAAAACATGTTTTTCAATGGCAAAAATTAATGAATATTGTAAATGCACAAACAGTAATATCTCCACATTGCACTGTGCAATTCTGAAATTTTTTGCTTTTTCCTGCTAATCCTAGCATGATAAAGAAGATTCAAAGAGAGTGAGATGCCAGCTCCTTTCATTCAGTCAGTAGCTTCAAACATTTCTGGACGTTTTTCAATGGCAAAAATCAATGAATATTGTAAATGCACAAACAGTAATATCTCCACATTGCAAGGTGCAATTCTGAAATTTTTTGCTTTTTCCTGTTAATCCTAGCATGATAAAGAAGATTCAAAGAGAGTGAGATGCCAGCTCCTTTCATTCAGTCAGTAGCTTCAAACATTTCTGGTATATGAAAAACATGTTTTTCAATGGCAAAAATCAATGAATATTGTAAATGCACAAACAGTAATATCTCCACATTGCAAGGTGCAATTCTGAAATTTTTTGCTTTATCCTGCTAATCCTAGCATGATAAAGAAGATTCAAAGGGAGTGAGATGCCAGCTCCTTTCATTCAGTCAGTAGCTTCAAACATTTCTGGTATATGAAAAACATGTTTTTCAATGGCAAAAATCAATGAATATTGTAAATGCACAAACAGTAATATCTCCACATTGCAAGGTGCAATTCGGAAATTTTTTGCTTTTTCCTGCTAATCCTAGCATGATAAAGAAGATTCAAAGAGAGTGAGATGCCAGCTCCTTTCATTCAGTCAGTAGCTTCAAACATTTCTGGTATATGAAAAACATGTTTTTCAATGGCAAAAATCAATGAATATTGTAAATGCACAAACAGTAATATCTCCACATTGCACGGTGCAATTCTGAAATTTTTAGCTTTTTCCTGTTAATCCTAGCATGATAAAGAAGATTCAAAGAGAGTGAGATGCCAGCTCCTTTCATTCAGTCAGTAGCTTCAAACATTTCTGGTATATGAAAAACATGTTTTTCAATGGCAAAAATCAATGAATATTGTAAATGCACAAACAGTAATATCTCCACATTGCAAGGTGCAATTCTGAAATTTTTTGCTTTTTCCTGCTAATCCTAGCATGATAAAGAAGATTCAAAGAGAGTGAGATACCAGCTCCTTTCATTCAGTCAGTAGCTTCAAACATTTCTGGTATATGAAAAACATGTTTTTCAATGGCAAAAATCAATGAATATTGTAAATGCACAAACAGTAATATCTCCACATTGCACGGTGCAATTCTGAAATTTTTAGCTTTTTCCTGTTAATCCTAGCATGATAAAGAAGATTCAAAGAGAGTGAGATGCCAGCTCCTTTCATTCAGTCAGTAGCTTCAAACATTTCTGGTATATGAAAAACATGTTTTTCAATGGCAAAAATCAATGAATATTGTAAATGCACAAACAGTAATATCTCCACATTGCAAGGTGCAATTCTGAAATTTTTTGCTTTTTCCTGTTAATCCTAGCATGATAAAGAAGATTCAAAGAGAGTGAGATGCCAGCTCCTTTCATTCAGTCAGTAGCTTCAAACATTTCTGGTATATGAAAAACATGTTTTTCAATGGCAAAAATCAATGAATATTGTAAATGCACAAACAGTAATATCTCCACATTGCAAGGTGCAATTCTGAAATTTTTTGCTTTATCCTGCTAATCCTAGCATGATAAAGAAGATTCAAAGAGAGTGAGATGCCAGCTCCTTTCATTCAGTCAGTAGCTTCAAACATTTCTGGTATATGAAAAACATGTTTTTCAATGGCAAAAATCAATGAATATTGTAAATGCACAAACAGTAATATCTCCACATTGCAAGGTGCAATTCGGAAATTTTTTGCTTTTTCCTGCTAATCCTAGCATGATAAAGAAGATTCAAAGAGAGTGAGATGCCAGCTCCTTTCATTCAGTCAGTAGCTTCAAACATTTCTGGTATATGAAAAACATGTTTTTCAATGGCAAAAATCAATGAATATTGTAAATGCACAAACAGTAATATCTCCACATTGCACGGTGCAATTCTGAAATTTTTAGCTTTTTCCTGTTAATCCTAGCATGATAAAGAAGATTCAAAGAGAGTGAGATGCCAGCTCCTTTCATTCAGTCAGTAGCTTCAAACATTTCTGGTATATGAAAAACATGTTTTTCAATGGCAAAAATCAATGAATATTGTAAATGCACAAACAGTAATATCTCCACATTGCACGGTGCAATTCTGAAATTTTTAGCTTTTTCCTGTTAATCCTAGCATGATAAAGAAGATTCAAAGAGAGTGAGATGCCAGCTCCTTTCATTCAGTCAGTAGCTTCAAACATTTCTGGTATATGAAAAACATGTTTTTCAATGGCAAAAATCAATGAATATTGTAAATGCACAAACAGTAATATCTCCACATTGCACGGTGCAATTCTGAAATTTTTAGCTTTTTCCTGTTAATCCTAGCATGATAAAGAAGATTCAAAGAGAGTGAGATGCCAGCTCCTTTCATTCAGTCAGTAGCTTCAAACATTTCTGGTATATGAAAAACATGTTTTTCAATGGCAAAAATCAATGAATATTGTAAATGCACAAACAGTAATATCTCCACATTGCACGGTGCAATTCTGAAATTTTTAGCTTTTTCCTGTTAATCCTAGCATGATAAAGAAGATTCAAAGAGAGTGAGATGCCAGCTCCTTTCATTCAGTCAGTAGCTTCAAACATTTCTGGTATATGAAAAACATGTTTTTCAATGGCAAAAATCAATGAATATTGTAAATGCACAAACAGTAATATCTCCACATTGCAAGGTGCAATTCTGAAATTTTTTGCTTTTTCCTGCTAATCCTAGCATGATAAAGAAGATTCAAAGAGAGTGAGATGCCAGCTCCTTTCATTCAGTCAGTAGCTTCAAACATTTCTGGTATATGAAAAACATGTTTTTCAATGGCAAAAATCAATGAATATTGTAAATGCACAAACAGTAATATCTCCACATTGCACGGTGCAATTCTGAAATTTTTAGCTTTTTCCTGTTAATCCTAGCATGATAAAGAAGATTCAAAGAGAGTGAGATGCCAGCTCCTTTCATTCAGTCAGTAGCTTCAAACATTTCTGGACGTTTTTCAATGGCAAAAATCAATGAATATTGTAAATGCACAAACAGTAATATCTCCACATTGCAAGGTGCAATTCTGAAATTTTTTGCTTTTTCCTGTTAATCCTAGCATGATAAAGAAGATTCAAAGAGAGTGAGATGCCAGCTCCTTTCATTCAGTCAGTAGCTTCAAACATTTCTGGTATATGAAAAACATGTTTTTCAATGGCAAAAATCAATGAATATTGTAAATGCACAAACAGTAATATCTCCACATTGCAAGGTGCAATTCTGAAATTTTTTGCTTTTTCCTGTTAATCCTAGCATGATAAAGAAGATTCAAAGAGAGTGAGATGCCAGCTCCTTTCATTCAGTCAGTAGCTTCAAACATTTCTGGTATATGAAAAACATGTTTTTCAATGGCAAAAATCAATGAATATTGTAAATGCACAAACAGTAATATCTCCACATTGCAAGGTGCAATTCTGAAATTTTTTGCTTTTTCCTGCTAATCCTAGCATGATAAAGAAGATTCAAAGAGAGTGAGATGCCAGCTCCTTTCAATCAGTCAGTAGCTTCAAACATTTCTGGTATATGAAAAACATGTTTTTCAATGGCAAAAATCAATGAATATTGTAAATGCACAAACAGTAATATCTCCACATTGCACGGTGCAATTCTGAAATTTTTAGCTTTTTCCTGTTAATCCTAGCATGATAAAGAAGATTCAAAGAGAGTGAGATGCCAGCTCCTTTCATTCAGTCAGTAGCTTCAAACATTTCTGGTATATGAAAAACATGTTTTTCAATGGCAAAAATCAATGAATATTGTAAATGCACAAACAGTAATATCTCCACATTGCAAGGTGCAATTCTGAAATTGTTTGCTTTTTCCTGCTAATCCTAGCATGATAAAGAAGATTCAGAGTGAGATGCCAGCTCCTTTCATTCAGTCAGTAGCTTCAAACATTTCTGGTATATGAAAAACGTTTTTCAATGGCAAAAATCAATGAATATTGTAAATGCACAAACAGTAATATCTCCACATTGCAAGGTGCAATTCTGAAATTTTTTGCTTTTTCCTGCTAATCCTAGCATGATAAAGAAGATTCAAAGAGAGTGAGATGCCAGCTCCTTTCATTCAGTCAGTAGCTTCAAACATTTCTGGACGTTTTTCAATGGCAAAAATCAATGAATATTGTAAATGCACAAACAGTAATATCTCCACATTGCAAGGTGCAATTCTGAAATTTTTTGCTTTTTCCTGCTAATCCTAGCATGATAAAGAAGATTCAAAGAGAGTGAGATGCCAGCTCCTTTCATTCAGTCAGTAGCTTCAAACATTTCTGGTATATGAAAAACATGTTTTTCAATGGCAAAAATCAATGAATATTGTAAATGCACAAACAGTAATATCTCCACATTGCACGGTGCAATTCTGAAATTTTTAGCTTTTTCCTGTTAATCCTAGCATGATAAAGAAGATTCAAAGAGAGTGAGATGCCAGCTCCTTTCATTCAGTCAGTAGCTTCAAACATTTCTGGTATATGAAAAACAGGTTTTTCAATGGCAAAAATCAATGAATATTGTAAATGCACAAACAGTAATATCTCCACATTGCAAGGTGCAATTCTGAAATTTTTTGCTTTTTCCTGCTAATCCTAGCATGATAAAGAAGATTCAAAGAGAGTGAGATGCCAGCTCCTTTCAATCAGTCAGTAGCTTCAAACATTTCTGGTATATGAAAAACATGTTTTTCAATGGCAAAAATCAATGAATATTGTAAATGCACAAACAGTAATATCTCCACATTGCACGGTGCAATTCTGAAATTTTTAGCTTTTTCCTGTTAATCCTAGCATGATAAAGAAGATTCAAAGAGAGTGAGATGCCAGCTCCTTTCATTCAGTCAGTAGCTTCAAACATTTCTGGTATATGAAAAACATGTTTTTCAATGGCAAAAATCAATGAATATTGTAAATGCACAAACAGTAATATCTCCACATTGCAAGGTGCAATTCTGAAATTGTTTGCTTTTTCCTGCTAATCCTAGCATGATAAAGAAGATTCAGAGTGAGATGCCAGCTCCTTTCATTCAGTCAGTAGCTTCAAACATTTCTGGTATAT
The DNA here is from genome assembly GCF_046119375.1 of Phyllobates terribilis. Lineage (NCBI taxonomy): Eukaryota > Metazoa > Chordata > Amphibia > Anura > Dendrobatidae > Phyllobates > Phyllobates terribilis. Next base: position 74,622 of record NW_027366214.1, read on the forward strand.
GAAAAACGTTTTTCAATGGCAAAAATCAATGAATATTGTAAATGCACAAACAGTAATATCTCCACATTGCAAGGTGCAATTCTGAAATTTTTTGCTTTTTCCTGCTAATCCTAGCATGATAAAGAAGATTCAAAGAGAGTGAGATGCCAGCTCCTTTCATTCAGTCAGTAGCTTCAAACATTTCTGGACGTTTTTCAATGGCAAAAATCAATGAATATTGTAAATGCACAAACAGTAATATCTCCACATTGCAAGGTGCAATTCTGAAATTTTTTGCTTTTTCCTGCTAATCCTAGCATGATAAAGAAGATTCAAAGAGAGTGAGATGCCAGCTCCTTTCATTCAGTCAGTAGCTTCAAACATTTCTGGTATATGAAAAACATGTTTTTCAATGGCAAAAATCAATGAATATTGTAAATGCACAAACAGTAATATCTCCACATTGCACGGTGCAATTCTGAAATTTTTAGCTTTTTCCTGTTAATCCTAGCATGATAAAGAAGATTCAAAGAGAGTGAGATGCCAGCTCCTTTCATTCAGTCAGTAGCTTCAAACATTTCTGGTATATGAAAAACATGTTTTTCAATGGCAAAAATCAATGAATATTGTAAATGCACAAACAGTAATATCTCCACATTGCACGGTGCAATTCTGAAATTTTTAGCTTTTTCCTGTTAATCCTAGCATGATAAAGAAGATTCAAAGAGAGTGAGATGCCAGCTCCTTTCATTCAGTCAGTAGCTTCAAACATTTCTGGTATATGAAAAACATGTTTTTCAATGGCAAAAATCAATGAATATTGTAAATGCACAAACAGTAATATCTCCACATTGCAAGGTGCAATTCTGAAATTTTTTGCTTTTTCCTGCTAATCCTAGCATGATAAAGAAGATTCAAAGAGAGTGAGATGCCAGCTCCTTTCATTCAGTCAGTAGCTTCAAACATTTCTGGTATATGAAAAACATGTTTTTCAATGGCAAAAATCAATGAATATTGTAAATGCACAAACAGTAATATCTCCACATTGCACGGTGCAATTCTGAAATTTTTAGCTTTTTCCTGTTAATCCTAGCATGATAAAGAAGATTCAAAGAGAGTGAGATGCCAGCTCCTTTCATTCAGTCAGTAGCTTCAAACATTTCTGGACGTTTTTCAATGGCAAAAATCAATGAATATTGTAAATGCACAAACAGTAATATCTCCACATTGCAAGGTGCAATTCTGAAATTTTTTGCTTTTTCCTGTTAATCCTAGCATGATAAAGAAGATTCAAAGAGAGTGAGATGCCAGCTCCTTTCATTCAGTCAGTAGCTTCAAACATTTCTGGTATATGAAAAACATGTTTTTCAATGGCAAAAATCAATGAATATTGTAAATGCACAAACAGTAATATCTCCACATTGCAAGGTGCAATTCTGAAATTTTTTGCTTTTTCCTGTTAATCCTAGCATGATAAAGAAGATTCAAAGAGAGTGAGATGCCAGCTCCTTTCATTCAGTCAGTAGCTTCAAACATTTCTGGTATATGAAAAACATGTTTTTCAATGGCAAAAATCAATGAATATTGTAAATGCACAAACAGTAATATCTCCACATTGCAAGGTGCAATTCTGAAATTTTTTGCTTTTTCCTGCTAATCCTAGCATGATAAAGAAGATTCAAAGAGAGTGAGATGCCAGCTCCTTTCAATCAGTCAGTAGCTTCAAACATTTCTGGTATATGAAAAACATGTTTTTCAATGGCAAAAATTAATGAATATTGTAAATGCACAAACAGTAATATCTCCACATTGCACTGTGCAATTCTGAAATTTTTTGCTTTTTCCTGCTAATCCTAGCATGATAAAGAAGATTCAAAGAGAGTGAGATGCCAGCTCCTTTCATTCAGTCAGTAGCTTCAAACATTTCTGGACGTTTTTCAATGGCAAAAATCAATGAATATTGTAAATGCACAAACAGTAATATCTCCACATTGCAAGGTGCAATTCTGAAATTTTTTGCTTTTTCCTGTTAATCCTAGCATGATAAAGAAGATTCAAAGAGAGTGAGATGCCAGCTCCTTTCATTCAGTCAGTAGCTTCAAACATTTCTGGTATATGAAAAACATGTTTTTCAATGGCAAAAATCAATGAATATTGTAAATGCACAAACAGTAATATCTCCACATTGCAAGGTGCAATTCTGAAATTTTTTGCTTTATCCTGCTAATCCTAGCATGATAAAGAAGATTCAAAGGGAGTGAGATGCCAGCTCCTTTCATTCAGTCAGTAGCTTCAAACATTTCTGGTATATGAAAAACATGTTTTTCAATGGCAAAAATCAATGAATATTGTAAATGCACAAACAGTAATATCTCCACATTGCAAGGTGCAATTCGGAAATTTTTTGCTTTTTCCTGCTAATCCTAGCATGATAAAGAAGATTCAAAGAGAGTGAGATGCCAGCTCCTTTCATTCAGTCAGTAGCTTCAAACATTTCTGGTATATGAAAAACATGTTTTTCAATGGCAAAAATCAATGAATATTGTAAATGCACAAACAGTAATATCTCCACATTGCACGGTGCAATTCTGAAATTTTTAGCTTTTTCCTGTTAATCCTAGCATGATAAAGAAGATTCAAAGAGAGTGAGATGCCAGCTCCTTTCATTCAGTCAGTAGCTTCAAACATTTCTGGTATATGAAAAACATGTTTTTCAATGGCAAAAATCAATGAATATTGTAAATGCACAAACAGTAATATCTCCACATTGCAAGGTGCAATTCTGAAATTTTTTGCTTTTTCCTGCTAATCCTAGCATGATAAAGAAGATTCAAAGAGAGTGAGATGCCAGCTCCTTTCATTCAGTCAGTAGCTTCAAACATTTCTGGTATATGAAAAACATGTTTTTCAATGGCAAAAATCAATGAATATTGTAAATGCACAAACAGTAATATCTCCACATTGCACGGTGCAATTCTGAAATTTTTAGCTTTTTCCTGTTAATCCTAGCATGATAAAGAAGATTCAAAGAGAGTGAGATGCCAGCTCCTTTCATTCAGTCAGTAGCTTCAAACATTTCTGGTATATGAAAAACATGTTTTTCAATGGCAAAAATCAATGAATATTGTAAATGCACAAACAGTAATATCTCCACATTGCAAGGTGCAATTCTGAAATTTTTTGCTTTTTCCTGTTAATCCTAGCATGATAAAGAAGATTCAAAGAGAGTGAGATGCCAGCTCCTTTCATTCAGTCAGTAGCTTCAAACATTTCTGGTATATGAAAAACATGTTTTTCAATGGCAAAAATCAATGAATATTGTAAATGCACAAACAGTAATATCTCCACATTGCAAGGTGCAATTCTGAAATTTTTTGCTTTATCCTGCTAATCCTAGCATGATAAAGAAGATTCAAAGAGAGTGAGATGCCAGCTCCTTTCATTCAGTCAGTAGCTTCAAACATTTCTGGTATATGAAAAACATGTTTTTCAATGGCAAA
>NW_027366215.1:0-78078 GCF_046119375.1 Phyllobates terribilis
TTACTGTTTGTGCATTTACAATATTCATTGAATTTTGCCATTGAAAAACGTCCAGAAATGTTTGAAGCTACTGACTGAATGAAAGGAGCTGGCATCTCACTCTATTTGAATCTTCTTTATCATGCTAGGATTAGCAGGAAAAAGCAAAAAATTTCAGAATTGCACCTTGCAATGTGGAGATATTACTGTTTGTGCATTTACAATATTCATTGATTTTTGCCATTGAAAAACGTCCAGAAATGTTTATACCAGAAATGTTTGAAGCTACTGACTGAATGAAAGGAGCTGGCATCTCACTCTCTTTGAATCTTCTTTATCATGCTAAGAGGAGCAGGAAAAAGCAAAAAATTTCAGAATTGCACCTTGCAATGCGGAGAAATTACTGTTTGTGCATTTACAATATTCATTGATTTTTGCCATTGAAAAACGTCCAGAAATGACTGAAGCTACTGACTGAATGAAAGGAGCTGGCATCTCACTCTCTTTGAATCTTCTTTATCATGCTAAGAGGAGCAGGAAAAAGCAAAAAATTTCAGAATTGCACCTTGCAATGCGGAGAAATTACAGTTTGTGCATTTACAATATTCATTGATTTTTGCCATTGAAAAACGTCCGGAAATGATTGAAGCTACTGACTGAATGAAAGGAGCTGGCATCTCACTCTCTTTGAATCTTCTTTATCATGCTAAGAGGAGCAGGAAAAAGCAAAAAATTTCAGAATTGCACCTTGCAATGCGGAGAAATTACTGTTTGTGCATTTACAATATTCATTGATTTTTGCCATTGAAAAACATCATGTTATTCATATACCAGAAATGATTGAAGCTACTGACTGAATGAAAGGAGCTGGCATCTCACTCTCTTTGAATCTTCTTTATCATGCTAAGAGGAGCAGGAAAAAGCAAAAAATTTCAGAATTGCACCTTGCAATGCGGAGAAATTACTGTTTGTGCATTTACAATATTCATTGATTTTTGCCATTGAAAAACGTCCAGAAATGATTGAAGCTACTGACTGAATGAAAGGAGCTGGCATCTCACTCTCTTTGAATCTTCTTTATCATGCTAAGAGGAGCAGGAAAAAGCAAAAAATTTCAGAATTGCATCTTGCAATGCGGAGAAATTACTGTTTGTGCATTTACAATATTCATTGATTTTTGCCATTGAAAAACATCATGTTATTCATATACCAGAAATGATTGAAGCTACTGACTGAATGAAAGGAGCTGGCATCTCACTCTCTTTGAATCTTCTTTATCATGCTAAGAGGAGCAGGAAAAAGCAAAAAATTTCAGAATTGCACCTTGCAATGCGGAGAAATTACTGTTTGTGCATTTACAATATTCATTGATTTTTGCCATTGAAAAACGTCCAGAAATGATTGAAGCTACTGACTGAATGAAAGGAGCTGGCATCTCACTCTCTTTGAATCTTCTTTATCATGCTAAGAGGAGCAGGAAAAAGCAAAAAATTTCAGAATTGCACCTTGCAATGCGGAGAAATTACTGTTTGTGCATTTACAATATTCATTGATTTTTGCCATTGAAAAACGTCCAGAAATGATTGAAGCTACTGACTGAATGAAAGGAGCTGGAATCTCACTCTCTTTGAATCTTCTTTATCATGCTAAGAGGAGCAGGAAAAAGCAAAAAATTTCAGAATTGCAACTTGCAATGCGGAGAAATTACTGTTTGTGCATTTACAATATTCATTGATTTTTGCCATTGAAAAACATCATGTTATTCATATACCAGAAATGATTGAAGCTACTGACTGAATGAAAGGAGCTGGCATCTCACTCTCTTTGAATCTTCTTTATCATGCTAAGAGGAGCAGGAAAAAGCAAAAAATTTCAGAATTGCACCTTGCAATGCGGAGAAATTACTGTTTGTGCATTTACAATATTCATTGATTTTTGCCATTGAAAAACGTCCAGAAATGATTGAAGCTACTGACTGAATGAAAGGAGCTGGCATCTCACTCTCTTTGAATCTTCTTTATCATGCTAAGAGGAGCAGGAAAAAGCAAAAAATTTCAGAATTGCACCTTGCAATGCGGAGAAATTACTGTTTGTGCATTTACAATATTCATTGATTTTTGCCATTGAAAAACATCATGTTATTCATATACCAGAAATGATTGAAGCTACTGACTGAATGAAAGGAGCTGGCATCTCACTCTCTTTCAATCTTCTTTATCATGCTAAGAGGAGCAGGAAAAAGCAAAAAATTTCAGAATTGCACCTTGCAATGCGGAGAAATTACTGTTTGTGCATTTACAATATTCATTGATTTTTGCCATTGAAAAACGTCCAGAAATGATTGAAGCTACTGACTGAATGAAAGGAGCTGGCATCTCACTCTCTTTGAATCTTCTTTATCATGCTAAGAGGAGCAGGAAAAAGCAAAAAATTTCAGAATTGCACCTTGCAATGCGGAGAAATTACTGTTTGTGCATTTACAATATTCATTGATTTTTGCCATTGAAAAACATCATGTTATTCATATACCAGAAATGATTGAAGCTACTGACTGAATGAAAGGAGCTGGCATCTCACTCTCTTTGAATCTTCTTTACCATGCTAAGAGGAGCAGGAAAAAGCAAAAAATTTCAGAATTGCACCTTGCAATGCGGAGAAATTACTGTTTGTGCATTTACAATATTCATTGATTTTTGCCATTGAAAAACGTCCAGAAATGACTGAAGCTACTGACTGAATGAAAGGAGCTGGCATCTCACTCTCTTTGAATCTTCTTTATCATGCTAAGAGGAGCAGGAAAAAGCAAAAAATTTCAGAATTGCACCTTGCAATGCGGAGAAATTACAGTTTGTGCATTTACAATATTCATTGATTTTTGCCATTGAAAAACTGTCCAGAAATGATTGAAGCTACTGACTGAATGAAAGGAGCTGGCATCTCACTCTCTTTGAATCTTCTTTATCATGCTAAGAGGAGCAGGAAAAAGCAAAAAATTTCAGAATTGCACCTTGCAATGCGGAGAAATTACTGTTTGTGCATTTACAATATTCATTGATTTTTGCCATTGAAAAACATCATGTTATTCATATACCAGAAATGATTGAAGCTACTGACTGAATGAAAGGAGCTGGCATCTCACTCTCTTTGAATCTTCTTTATCATGCTAAGAGGAGCAGGAAAAAGCAAAAAATTTCAGAATTGCACCTTGCAATGCGGAGAAATTACTGTTTGTGCATTTACAATATTCATTGATTTTTGCCATTGAAAAACGTCCAGAAATGATTGAAGCTACTGACTGAATGAAAGGAGCTGGCATCTCACTCTCTTTGAATCTTCTTTATCATGCTAAGAGGAGCAGGAAAAAGCAAAAAATTTCAGAATTGCATCTTGCAATGCGGAGAAATTACTGTTTGTGCATTTACAATATTCATTGATTTTTGCCATTGAAAAACGTCCAGAAATGATTGAAGCTACTGACTGAATGAAAGGAGCTGGCATCTCACTCTCTTTGAATCTTCTTTATCATGCTAAGAGGAGCAGGAAAAAGCAAAAAATTTCAGAATTGCACCTTGCAATGCGGAGAAATTACTGTTTGTGCATTTACAATATTCATTGACTTTTGCCATTGAAAAACGTCCAGAAATGATTGAAGCTACTGACTGAATGAAAGGAGCTGGAATCTCACTCTCTTTGAATCTTCTTTATCATGCTAAGAGGAGCAGGAAAAAGCAAAAAATTTCAGAATTGCAACTTGCAATGCGGAGAAATTACTGTTTGTGCATTTACAATATTCATTGATTTTTGCCATTGAAAAACATCATGTTATTCATATACCAGAAATGATTGAAGCTACTGACTGAATGAAAGGAGCTGGCATCTCACTCTCTTTGAATCTTCTTTATCATGCTAAGAGGAGCAGGAAAAAGCAAAAAATTTCAGAATTGCACCTTGCAATGCGGAGAAATTACTGTTTGTGCATTTACAATATTCATTGATTTTTGCCATTGAAAAACGTCCAGAAATGATTGAAGCTACTGACTGAATGAAAGGAGCTGGCATCTCACTCTCTTTGAATCTTCTTTATCATGCTAAGAGGAGCAGGAAAAAGCAAAAAATTTCAGAATTGCACCTTGCAATGCGGAGAAATTACTGTTTGTGCATTTACAATATTCATTGATTTTTGCCATTGAAAAACGTCCAGAAATGATTGAAGCTACTGACTGAATGAAAGGAGCTGGCATCTCACTCTCTTTGAATCTTCTTTATCATGCTAAGAGGAGCAGGAAAAAGCAAAAAATTTCAGAATTGCACCTTGCAATGCGGAGAAATTACTGTTTGTGCATTTACAATATTCATTAATTTTTGCCATTGAAAAACATCATGTTATTCATATCCCAGAAATGTTTGAAGCTACTGACTGAATGAAAGAAGCTGGCATCTCACTCTCTTTGAATCTTCTTTATCATGCTAAGAGGAGCAGGAAAAAGCAAAAAATTTCAGAATTGCACCTTGCAATGCGGAGAAATTACTGTTTGTGCATTTACAATATTCATTGATTTTTGCCATTGAAAAACGTCCAGAAATGATTGAAGCTACTGACTGAATGAAAGGAGCTGGCATCTCACTCTCTTTGAATCTTCTTTATCATGCTAAGAGGAGCAGGAAAAAGCAAAAAATTTCAGAATTGCACCTTGCAATGCGGAGAAATTACTGTTTGTGCATTTACAATATTCATTGATTTTTGCCATTGAAAAACATCATGTTATTCATATACCAGAAATGTTTGAAGCTACTGACTGAATGAAAGGAGCTGGCATCTCACTCTCTTTGAATCTTCTTTATCATGCTAAGAGGAGCAGGAAAAAGCAAAAAATTTCAGAATTGCACCTTGCAATGCGGAGAAATTACTGTTTGTGCATTTACAATATTCATTGATTTTTGCCATTGAAAAACGTCCAGAAATGATTGAAGCTACTGACTGAATGAAAGGAGCTGGCATCTCATTCTCTTTGAATCTTCTTTATCATGCTAAGAGGAGCAGGAAAATGCAAGAAATTTCAGAATTGCACCTTGCAATGCGGAGAAATTACTGTTTGTGCATTTACAATATTCATTGATTTTTGCCATTGAAAAACATCCAGAAATGATTGAAGCTACTGACTGAATGAAAGGAGCTGGCATCTCACTCTCTTTGAATCTTCTTTATCATGCTAAGAGGAGCAGGAAAAAGCAAAAAATTTCAGAATTGCACCTTGCAATGCGGAGAAATTACTGTTTGTGCATTTACAATATTCATTGATTTTTGCCATTGAAAAACATCATGTTATTCATATACCAGAAATGATTGAAGCTACTGACTGAATGAAAGGAGCTGGCATCTCACTCTCTTTGAATCTTCTTTATCATGCTGAGGAGCAGGAAAAAGCAAAAAATTTCAGAATTGCACCTTGCAATGCGGAGAAATTACTGTTTGTGCATTTACAATATTCATTGATTTTTGCATTGAAAAACGTCCAGAAATGACTGAAGCTACTGACTGAATGAAAGGAGCTGGCATCTCACTCTCTTTGAATCTTCTTTATCATGCTAAGAGGAGCAGGAAAAAGCAAAAAATTTCAGAATTGCATCTTGCAATGCGGAGAAATTACTGTTTGTGCATTTACAATATTCATTGATTTTTGCCATTGAAAAACATCATGTTATTCATATACCAGAAATGATTGAAGCTACTGACTGAATGAAAGGAGCTGGCATCTCACTCTCTTTGAATCTTCTTTATCATGCTAAGAGGAGCAGGAAAAAGCAAAAAATTTCAGAATTGCACCTTGCAATGCGGAGAAATTACTGTTTGTGCATTTACAATATTCATTGATTTTTGCCATTGAAAAACGTCCAGAAATGATTGAAGCTACTGACTGAATGAAAGGAGCTGGCATCTCACTCTCTTTGAATCTTCTTTATCATGCTAAGAGGAGCAGGAAAAAGCAAAAAATTTCAGAATTGCACCTTGCAATGCGGAGAAATTACTGTTTGTGCATTTACAATATTCATTGATTTTTGCCATTGAAAAACGTCCAGAAATGATTGAAGCTACTGACTGAATGAAAGGAGCTGGCATCTCACTCTCTTTGAATCTTCTTTATCATGCTAAGAGGAGCAGGAAAAAGCAAAAAATTTCAGAATTGCACCTTGCAATGCGGAGAAATTACTGTTTGTGCATTTACAATATTCATTGATTTTTGCCATTGAAAAACATCATGTTATTCATATACCAGAAATGTTTGAAGCTACTGACTGAATGAAAGGAGCTGGCATCTCACTCTCTTTGAATCTTCTTTATCATGCTAAGAGGAGCAGGAAAAAGCAAAAAATTTCAGAATTGCACCTTGCAATGCGGAGAAATTACTGTTTGTGCATTTACAATATTCATTGATTTTTGCCATTGAAAAACGTCCAGAAATGATTGAAGCTACTGACTGAATGAAAGGAGCTGGCATCTCACTCTCTTTGAATCTTCTTTATCATGCTAAGAGGAGCAGGAAAATGCAAGAAATTTCAGAATTGCACCTTGCAATGCGGAGAAATTACTGTTTGTGCATTTACAATATTCATTGATTTTTGCCATTGAAAAACATCCAGAAATGATTGAAGCTACTGACTGAATGAAAGGAGCTGGCATCTCACTCTCTTTGAATCTTCTTTATCATGCTAAGAGGAGCAGGAAAAAGCCAAAAATTTCAGAATTGCACCTTGCAATGCGGAGAAATTACTGTTTGTGCATTTACAATATTCATTGATTTTTGCCATTGAAAAACATCATGTTATTCATATACCAGAAATGATTGAAGCTACTGACTGAATGAAAGGAGCTGGCATCTCACTCTCTTTGAATCTTCTTTATCATGCAAAGAGGAGCAGGAAAAAGCAAAAAATTTCAGAATTGCACCTTGCAATGCGGAGAAATTACTGTTTGTGCATTTACAATATTCATTGATTTTTGCCATTGAAAAACGTCCAGAAATGATTGAAGCTACTGACTGAATGAAAGGAGCTGGCATCTCACTCTCTTTGAATCTTCTTTATCATGCTAAGAGGAGCAGGAAAAAGCAAAAAATTTCAGAATTGCACCTTGCAATGCGGAGAAATTACTGTTTGTGCATTTACAATATTCACTGATTTTTGCCATTGAAAAACGTCCAGAAATGATTGAAGCAACTGACTGAATGAAAGGAGCTGGCATCTCACTCTCTTTGAATCTTCTTTATCATGCTAAGAGGAGCAGGAAAAAGCAAAAAATTTCAGAATTGCACCTTGCAATGCGGAGAAATTACTGTTTGTGCATTTACAATATTCATTGATTTTTGCCATTGAAAAACGTCCAGAAATAATTGAAGCTACTGACTGAATGAAAGGAGCTGGCATCTCACTCTCTTTGAATCTTCTTTATCATGCTAAGAGGAGCAGGAAAAAGCAAAAAATTTCAGAATTGCAACTTGCAATGCGGAGAAATTACTGTTTGTGCATTTACAATATTCATTGATTTTTGCCATTGAAAAACATCATGTTATTCATATACCAGAAATGATTGAAGCTACTGACTGAATGAAAGGAGCTGGCATCTCACTCTCTTTGAATCTTCTTTATCATGCTAAGAGGAGCAGGAAAAAGCAAAAAATTTCAGAATTGCACCTTGCAATGCGGAGAAATTACTGTTTGTGCATTTACAATATTCATTGATTTTTGCCATTGAAAAACGTCCAGAAATGATTGAAGCTACTGACTGAATGAAAGGAGCTGGCATCTCACTCTCTTTGAATCTTCTTTATCATGCTAAGAGGAGCAGGAAAAAGCAAAAAATTTCAGAATTGCACCTTGCAATGCGGAGAAATTACTGTTTGTGCTTTTACAATATTCATTGATTTTTGCCATTGAAAAACATCATGTTATTCATATACCAGAAATGTTTGAAGCTACTGACTGAATGAAAGGAGCTGGCATCTCACTCTCTTTGAATCTTCTTTATCATGCTAAGAGGAGCAGGAAAAAGCAAAAAATTTCAGAATTGCACCTTGCAATGCGGAGAAATTACTGTTTGTGCATTTACAATATTCATTGATTTTTGCCATTGAAAAATGTCCAGAAATGATTGAAGCTGCTGACTGAATGAAAGGAGCTGGCATCTCACTCTCTTTGAATCTTCTTTATCATGCTAAGAGGAGCAGGAAAAAGCAAAAAATTTCCAAATTGCACCTTGCAATGCGGAGAAATTACTGTTTGTGCATTTACAATATTCATTGATTTTTGCCATTGAAAAACATCATGTTATTCATATACCAGAAATGATTGAAGCTACTGACTGAATGAAAGGAGCTGGCATCTCACTCTCTTTGAATCTTCTTTATCATGCTAAGAGGAGCAGGAAAAAGCAAAAAATTTCAGAATTGCACCTTGCAATGCGGAGAAATTACTGTTTGTGCATTTACAATATTCATTGATTTTTGCCATTGAAAAACGTCCAGAAATGATTGAAGCTACTGACTGAATGAAAGGAGCTGGCATCTCACTCTCTTTGAATCTTCTTTATCATGCTAAGAGGAGCAGGAAAAAGCAAAAAATTTCAGAATTGCACCTTGCAATGCGGAGAAATTACTGTTTGTGCATTTACAATATTCATTGATTTTTGCCATTGAAAAACGTCCAGAAATGATTGAAGCTACTGACTGAATGAAAGGAGCTGGCATCTCACTCTCTTTGAATCTTCTTTATCATGCTAAGAGGAGCAGGAAAAAGCAAAAAATTTCAGAATTGCACCTTGCAATGCGGAGAAATTACTGTTTGTGCATTTACAATATTCATTGATTTTTGCCATTGAAAAACATCATGTTATTCATATACCAGAAATGTTTGAAGCTACTGACTGAATTAAAGGAGCTGGCATCTCACTCTCTTTGAATCTTCTTTATCATGCTAAGAGGAGCAGGAAAAAGCAAAAAATTTCAGAATTGCACCTTGCAATGCGGAGAAATTACTGTTTGTGCATTTACAATATTCATTGATTTTTGCCATTGAAAAACGTCCAGAAATGATTGAAGCTACTGACTGAATGAAAGGAGCTGGCATCTCACTCTCTTTGAATCTTCTTTATCATGCTAAGAGGAGCAGGAAAAAGCAAAAAATTTCAGAATTGCACCTTGCAATGCGGAGAAATTACTGTTTGTGCATTTACAATATTCATTGATTTTTGCCATTGAAAAACATCATGTTATTCATATACCAGAAATGATTGAAGCTACTGACTGAATGAAAGGAGCTGGCATCTCGCTCTCTTTGAATCTTCTTTATCATGCTAAGAGGAGCAGGAAAAAGCAAAAAATTTCAGAATTGCACCTTGCAATGCGGAGAAATTACTGTTTGTGCATTTACAATATTCATTGATTTTTGCCATTGAAAAACGTCCAGAAATGATTGAAGCTACTGACTGAATGAAAGGAGCTGGCATCTCACTCTCTTTGAATCTTCTTTATCATGCTAAGAGGAGCAGGAAAAAGCAAAAAATTTCAGAATTGCACCTTGCAATGTGGAGAAATTACTGTTTGTGCATTTACAATATTCATTGATTTTTGCCATTGAAAAACATCATGTTATTCATATACCAGAAATGATTGAAGCTACTGACTGAATGAAAGGAGCTGCCATCTCACTCTCTTTGAATCTTCTTTATCATGCTAAGAGGAGCAGGAAAAAGCAAAAAATTTCAGAATTGCACCTTGCAATGCGGAGAAATTACTGTTTGTGCATTTACAATATTCATTGATTTTTGCCATTGAAAAACGTCCAGAAATGATTGAAGCTACTGACTGAATGAAAGGAGCTGGCATCTCACTCTCTTTGAATCTTCTTTATCATGCTAAGAGGAGCAGGAAAAAGCAAAAAATTTCAGAATTGCACCTTGCAATGCGGAGAAATTACTGTTTGTGCATTTACAATATTCATTGATTTTTGCCATTGAAAAACGTCCAGAAATGATTGAAGCTACTGACTGAATGAAAGGAGCTGGCATCTCACTCTCTTTGAATCTTCTTTATCATGCTAAGAGGAGCAGGAAAAAGCAAAAAATTTCAGAATTGCAACTTGCAATGCGGAGAAATTACTGTTTGTGCATTTACAATATTCATTGATTTTTGCCATTGAAAAACATCATGTTATTCATATACCAGAAATGATTGAAGCTACTGACTGAATGAAAGGAGCTGGCATCTCACTCTCTTTGAATCCTCTTTATCATGCTAAGAGGAGCAGGAAAAAGCAAAAAATTTCAGAATTGCACCTTGCAATGCGGAGAAATTACTGTTTGTGCATTTACAATATTCATTGATTTTTGCCATTGAAAAACATCATGTTATTCATATACCAGAAATGTTTGAAGCTACTGACTGAATGAAAGGAGCTGGCATCGCACTCTCTTTGAATCTTCTTTATCATGCTAAGAGGAGCAGGAAAAAGCAAAAAATTTCAGAATTGCACCTTGCAATGCGGAGAAATTACTGTTTGTGCATTTACAATATTCATTGATTTTTGCCATTGAAAAACGTCCAGAAATGATTGAAGCTACTGACTGAATGAAAGGAGCTGGCATCTCACTCTCTTTGAATCTTCTTTATCATGCTAAGAGGAGCAGGAAAATGCAAGAAATTTCAGAATTGCACCTTGCAATGCGGAGAAATTACTGTTTGTGCATTTACAATATTCATTGATTTTTGCCATTGAAAAACATCCAGAAATGATTGAAGCTACTGACTGAATGAAAGGAGCTGGCATCTCACTCTCTTTGAATCTTCTTTATCATGCTAAGAGGAGCAGGAAAAAGCCAAAAATTTCAGAATTGCACCTTGCAATGCGGAGAAATTACTGTTTGTGCATTTACAATATTCATTGATTTTTGCCATTGAAAAACATCATGTTATTCATATACCAGAAATGATTGAAGCTACTGACTGAATGAAAGGAGCTGGCATCTCACTCTCTTTGAATCTTCTTTATCATGCAAAGAGGAGCAGGAAAAAGCAAAAAATTTCAGAATTGCACCTTGCAATGCGGAGAAATTACTGTTTGTGCATTTACAATATTCATTGATTTTTGCCATTGAAAAACGTCCAGAAATGATTGAAGCTACTGACTGAATGAAAGGAGCTGGCATCTCACTCTCTTTGAATCTTCTTTATCATGCTAAGAGGAGCAGGAAAAAGCAAAAAAATTTCAGAATTGCACCTTGCAATGCGGAGAAATTACTGTTTGTGCATTTACAATATTCACTGATTTTTGCCATTGAAAAACGTCCAGAAATGATTGAAGCAACTGACTGAATGAAAGGAGCTGGCATCTCACTCTCTTTGAATCTTCTTTATCATGCTAAGAGGAGCAGGAAAAAGCAAAAAATTTCAGAATTGCACCTTGCAATGCGGAGAAATTACTGTTTGTGCATTTACAATATTCATTGATTTTTGCCATTGAAAAACGTCCAGAAATAATTGAAGCTACTGACTGAATGAAAGGAGCTGGCATCTCACTCTCTTTGAATCTTCTTTATCATGCTAAGAGGAGCAGGAAAAAGCAAAAAATTTCAGAATTGCAACTTGCAATGCGGAGAAATTACTGTTTGTGCATTTACAATATTCATTGATTTTTGCCATTGAAAAACATCATGTTATTCATATACCAGAAATGATTGAAGCTACTGACTGAATGAAAGGAGCTGGAATCTCACTCTCTTTGAATCTTCTTTATCATGCTAAGAGGAGCAGGAAAAAGCAAAAAATTTCAGAATGGCACCTTGCAATGCGGAGAAATTACTGTTTGTGCATTTACAATATTCATTGATTTTTGCCATTGAAAAACGTCCAGAAATGATTGAAGCTACTGACTGAATGAAAGGAGCTGGCATCTCACTCTCTTTGAATCTTCTTTATCATGCTAAGAGGAGCAGGAAAAAGCAAAAAATTTCAGAATTGCACCTTGCAATGCGGAGAAATTACTGTTTGTGCATTTACAATATTCATTGATTTTTGCCATGGAAAAATGTCCAGAAATGATTGAAGCTGCTGACTGAATGAAAGGAGCTGGCATCTCACTCTCTTTGAATCTTCTTTATCATGCTAAGAGGAGCAGGAAAAAGCAAAACATTTCAGAATTGCACCTTGCAATGCGGAGAAATTACTGTTTGTGCATTTACAATATTCATTGATTTTTGCCATGGAAAAATGTCCAGAAATGATTGAAGCTGCTGACTGAATGAAAGGAGCTGGCATCTCACTCTCTTTGAATCTTCTTTATCATGCTAAGAGGAGCAGGAAAAAGCAAAAAATTTCAAAATTGCACCTTGCAATGCGGAGAAATTACTGTTTGTGCATTTACAATATTCATTGATTTTTGCCATTGAAAAACATCATGTTATTCATATACCAGAAATGATTGAAGCTACTGACTGAATGAAAGGAGCTGGCATCTCACTCTCTTTGAATCTTCTTTATCATGCTAAGAGGAGCAGGAAAAAGCAAAAAATTTCAGAATTGCACCTTGCAATGCGGAGAAATTACTGTTTGTGCATTTACAATATTCATTGATTTTTGCCATTGAAAAACGTCCAGAAATGATTGAAGCTACTGACTGAATGAAAGGAGCTGGCATCTCACTCTCTTTGAATCTTCTTTATCATGCTAAGAGGAGCAGGAAAAAGCAAAAAATTTCAGAATTGCACCTTGCAATGCGGAGAAATTACTGTTTGTGCATTTACAATATTCATTGATTTTTGCCATTGAAAAACGTCCAGAAATGATTGAAGCTACTGACTGAATGAAAGGAGCTGGCATCTCACTCTCTTTGAATCTTCTTTATCATGCTAAGAGGAGCAGGAAAAAGCAAAAAATTTCAGAATTGCACCTTGCAATGCGGAGAAATTACTGTTTGTGCATTTACAATATTCATTGATTTTTGCCATTGAAAAACATCATGTTATTCATATACCAGAAATGTTTGAAGCTACTGACTGAATGAAAGGAGCTGGCATCTCACTCTCTTTGAATCTTCTTTATCATGCTAAGAGGAGCAGGAAAAAGCAAAAAATTTCAGAATTGCACCTTGCAATGCGGAGAAATTACTGTTTGTGCATTTACAATATTCATTGATTTTTGCCATTGAAAAACGTCCAGAAATGATTGAAGCTACTGACTGAATGAAAGGAGCTGGCATCTCACTCTCTTTGAATCTTCTTTATCATGCTAAGAGGAGCAGGAAAAAGCAAAAAATTTCAGAATTGCACCTTGCAATGCGGAGAAATTACTGTTTGTGCATTTACAATATTCATTGATTTTTGCCATTGAAAAACGTCCAGAAGAGATTGAAGCTACTGACTGAATGAAAGGAGCTGGCATCTCACTCTCTTTGAATCTTCTTTATCATGCTAAGAGGAGCAGGAAAAAGCAAAAAATTTCAGAATTGCACCTTGCAATGTGGAGAAATTACTGTTTGTGCATTTACAATATTCATTGATTTTTGCCATTGAAAAACATCATGTTATTCATATACCAGAAATGATTGAAGCTACTGACTGAATGAAAGGAGCTGGCATCTCACTCTCTTTGAATCTTCTTTATCATGCTAAGAGGAGCAGGAAAAAGCAAAAAATTTCAGAATTGCACCTTGCAATGCGGAGAAATTACTGTTTGTGCATTTACAATATTCATTGATTTTTGCCATTGAAAAACGTCCAGAAATGATTGAAGCTACTGACTGAATGAAAGGAGCTGGCATCTCACTCTCTTTGAATCTTCTTTATCATGCTAAGAGGAGCAGGAAAAAGCAAAAAATTTCAGAATTGCACCTTGCAATGCGGAGAAATTACTGTTTGTGCTTTTACAATATTCATTGATTTTTGCCATTGAAAAACATCATGTTATTCATATACCAGAAATGTTTGAAGCTACTGACTGAATGAAAGGAGCTGGCATCTCACTCTCTTTGAATCTTCTTTATCATGCTAAGAGGAGCAGGAAAAAGCAAAAAATTTCAGAATTGCACCTTGCAATGCGGAGAAATTACTGTTTGTGCATTTACAATATTCATTGATTTTTGCCATTGAAAAACGTCCAGAAATGATTGAAGCTACTGACTGAATGAAAGGAGCTGGCATCTCACTCTCTTTGAATCTTCTTTATCATGCTAAGAGGAGAAGGAAAAAGCAAAAAATTTCAGAATTGCAACTTGCAATGCGGAGAAATTACTGTTTGTGCATTTACAATATTCATTGATTTTTGCCATTGAAAAACATCATGTTATTCATATACCAGAAATGATTGAAGCTACTGACTGAATGAAAGGAGCTGGCATCTCACTCTCTTTGAATCTTCTTTATCATGCTAAGAGGAGCAGGAAAAAGCAAAAAATTTCAGAATTGCACCTTGCAATGCGGAGAAATTACTGTTTGTGCATTTACAATATTCATTGATTTTTGCCATTGAAAAACGTCCAGAAATGATTGAAGCTACTGACTGAATGAAAGGAGCTGGCATCTCACTCTCTTTGAATCTTCTTTATCATGCTAAGAGGAGCAGGAAAAAGCAAAAAATTTCAGAATTGCACCTTGCAATGCGGAGAAATTACTGTTTGTGCATTTACAATATTCATTGATTTTTGCCATTGAAAAACGTCCAGAAATGATTGTAGCTACTGACTGAATGAAAGGAGCTGGCATCTCACTCTCTTTGAATCTTCTTTATCATGCTAAGAGGAGCAGGAAAAAGCAAAAAATTTCAGAATTGCACCTTGCAATGCGGAGAAATTACTGTTTGTGCATTTACAATATTCATTAATTTTTGCCATTGAAAAACATCATGTTATTCATATCCCAGAAATGTTTGAAGCTACTGACTGAATGAAAGAAGCTGGCATCTCACTCTCTTTGAATCTTCTTTATCATGCTAAGAGGAGCAGGAAAAAGCAAAAAATTTCAGAATTGCACCTTGCAATGCGGAGAAATTACTGTTTGTGCATTTACAATATTCATTGATTTTTGCCATTGAAAAACGTCCAGAAATGATTGAAGCTACTGACTGAATGAAAGGAGCTGGCATCTCACTCTCTTTGAATCTTCTTTATCATGCTAAGAGGAGCAGGAAAAAGCAAAAAATTTCAGAATTGCACCTTGCAATGCGGAGAAATTACTGTTTGTGCATTTACAATATTCATTGATTTTTGCCATTGAAAAACATCATGTTATTCATATACCAGAAATGTTTGAAGCTACTGACTGAATGAAAGGAGCTGGCATCTCACTCTCTTTGAATCTTCTTTATCATGCTAAGAGGAGCAGGAAAAAGCAAAAAATTTCAGAATTGCACCTTGCAATGCGGAGAAATTACTGTTTGTGCATTTACAATATTCATTGATTTTTGCCATTGAAAAACGTCCAGAAATGATTGAAGCTACTGACTGAATGAAAGGAGCTGGCATCTCACTCTCTTTGAATCTTCTTTATCATGCTAAGAGGAGCAGGAAAATGCAAGAAATTTCAGAATTGCACCTTGCAATGCGGAGAAATTACTGTTTGTGCATTTACAATATTCATTGATTTTTGCCATTGAAAAACATCCAGAAATGATTGAAGCTACTGACTGAATGAAAGGAGCTGGCATCTCACTCTCTTTGAATCTTCTTTATCATGCTAAGAGGAGCAGGAAAAAGCCAAAAATTTCAGAATTGCACCTTGCAATGCGGAGAAATTACTGTTTGTGCATTTACAATATTCATTGATTTTTGCCATTGAAAAACATCATGTTATTCATATACCAGAAATGATTGAAGCTACTGACTGAATGAAAGGAGCTGGCATCTCACTCTCTTTGAATCTTCTTTATCATGCAAAGAGGAGCAGGAAAAAGCAAAAAATTTCAGAATTGCACCTTGCAATGCGGAGAAATTACTGTTTGTGCATTTACAATATTCATTGATTTTTGCCATTGAAAAACGTCCAGAAATGATTGAAGCTACTGACTGAATGAAAGGAGCTGGCATCTCACTCTCTTTGAATCTTCTTTATCATGCTAAGAGGAGCAGGAAAAAGCAAAAAATTTCAGAATTGCACCTTGCAATGCGGAGAAATTACTGTTTGTGCATTTACAATATTCATTGATTTTTGCCATTGAAAAACGTCCAGAAATGATTGAAGCAACTGACTGAATGAAAGGAGCTGGCATCTCACTCTCTTTGAATCTTCTTTATCATGCTAAGAGGAGCAGGAAAAAGCAAAAAATTTCAGAATTGCACCTTGCAATGCGGAGAAATTACTGTTTGTGCATTTACAATATTCATTGATTTTTGCCATTGAAAAACGTCCAGAAATAATTGAAGCTACTGACTGAATGAAAGGAGCTGGCATCTCACTCTCTTTGAATCTTCTTTATCATGCTAAGAGGAGCAGGAAAAAGCAAAAAATTTCAGAATTGCAACTTGCAATGCGGAAAAATTACTGTTTGTGCATTTACAATATTCATTGATTTTTGCCATTGAAAAACATCATGTTATTCATATACCAGAAATGATTGAAGCTACTGACTGAATGAAAGGAGCTGGCATCTCACTCTCTTTGAATCTTCTTTATCATGCTAAGAGGAGCAGGAAAAAGCAAAAAATTTCAGAATTGCACCTTGCAATGCGGAGAAATTACTGTTTGTGCATTTACAATATTCATTGATTTTTGCCATTGAAAAACGTCCAGAAATGATTGAAGCTACTGACTGAATGAAAGGAGCTGGCATCTCACTCTCTTTGAATCTTCTTTATCATGCTAAGAGGAGCAGGAAAAAGCAAAAAATTTCAGAATTGCACCTTGCAATGCGGAGAAATTACTGTTTGTGCTTTTACAATATTCATTGATTTTTGCCATTGAAAAACATCATGTTATTCATATACCAGAAATGTTTGAAGCTACTGACTGAATGAAAGGAGCTGGCATCTCACTCTCTTTGAATCTTCTTTATCATGCTAAGAGGAGCAGGAAAAAGCAAAAAATTTCAGAATTGCACCTTGCAATGCGGAGAAATTACTGTTTGTGCATTTACAATATTCATTGATTTTTGCCATTGAAAAATGTCCAGAAATGATTGAAGCTGCTGACTGAATGAAAGGAGCTGGCATCTCACTCTCTTTGAATCTTCTTTATCATGCTAAGAGGAGCAGGAAAAAGCAAAAAATTTCAGAATTGCACCTTGCAATGCGGAGAAATTACTGTTTGTGCATTTACAATATTCATTGATTTTTGCCATTGAAAAACATCATGTTATTCATATACCAGAAATGATTGAAGCTACTGACTGAATGAAAGGAGCTGGCATCTCACTCTCTTTGAATCTTCTTTATCATGCTAAGAGGAGCAGGAAAAAGCAAAAAATTTCAGAATTGCACCTTGCAATGCGGAGAAATTACTGTTTGTGCATTTACAATATTCATTGATTTTTGCCATTGAAAAACATCCAGAAATGATTGAAGCTACTGACTGAATGAAAGGAGCTGGCATCTCACTCTCTTTGAATCTTCTTTATCATGCTAAGAGGAGCAGGAAAAAGCAAAAAATTTCAGAATTGCACCTTGCAATGCGGAGAAATTACTGTTTGTGCATTTACAATATTCATTGATTTTTGCCATTGAAAAACGTCCAGAAATGATTGAAGCTACTGACTGAATGAAAGGAGCTGGCATCTCACTCTCTTTGAATCTTCTTTATCATGCTAAGAGGAGCAGGAAAAAGCAAAAAATTTCAGAATTGCACCTTGCAATGCGGAGAAATTACTGTTTGTGCATTTACAATATTCATTGATTTTTGCCATTGAAAAACATCATGTTATTCATATACCAGAAATGTTTGAAGCTACTGACTGAATGAAAGGAGCTGGCATCTCACTCTCTTTGAATCTTCTTTATCATGCTAAGAGGAGCAGGAAAAAGCAAAAAATTTCAGAATTGCACCTTGCAATGCGGAGAAATTACTTTTTGTGCATTTACAATATTCATTGATTTTTGCCATTGAAAAACGTCCAGAAATGATTGAAGCTACTGACTGAATGAAAGGAGCTGGCATCTCACTCTCTTTGAATCTTCTTTATCATGCTAAGAGGAGCAGGAAAAAGCAAAAAATTTCAGAATTGCACCTTGCAATGCGGAGAAATTACTGTTTGTGCATTTACAATATTCATTGATTTTTGCCATTGAAAAACATCCTGTTATTCATATACCAGAAATGATTGAAGCTACTGACTGAATGAAAGGAGCTGGCATCTCGCTCTCTTTGAATCTTCTTTATCATGCTAAGAGGAGCAGGAAAAAGCAAAAAATTTCAGAATTGCACCTTGCAATGCGGAGAAATTACTGTTTGTGCATTTACAATATTCATTGATTTTTGCCATTGAAAAACGTCCAGAAATGATTGAAGCTACTGACTGAATGAAAGGAGTTGGCATCTCACTCTCTTTGAATCTTCTTTATCATGCTAAGAGGAGCAGGAAAAAGCAAAAAATTTCAGAATTGCACCTTGCAATGTGGAGAAATTACTGTTTGTGCATTTACAATATTCATTGATTTTTGCCATTGAAAAACATCATGTTATTCATATACCAGAAATGATTGAAGCTACTGACTGAATGAAAGGAGCTGGCATCTCACTCTCTTTGAATCTTCTTTATCATGCTAAGAGGAGCAGGAAAAAGCAAAAAATTTCAGAATTGCACCTTGCAATGCGGAGAAATTACTGTTTGTGCATTTACAATATTCATTGATTTTTGCCATTGAAAAACGTCCAGAAATGATTGAAGCTACTGACTGAATGAAAGGAGCTGGCATCTCACTCTCTTTGAATCTTCTTTATCATGCTAAGAGGAGCAGGAAAAAGCAAAAAATTTCAGAATTGCACCTTGCAATGCGGAGAAATTACTGTTTGTGCTTTTACAATATTCATTGATTTTTGCCATTGAAAAACATCATGTTATTCATATACCAGAAATGTTTGAAGCTACTGACTGAATGAAAGGAGCTGGCATCTCACTCTCTTTGAATCTTCTTTATCATGCTAAGAGGAGCAGGAAAAAGCAAAAAATTTCAGAATTGCACCTTGCAATGCGGAGAAATTACTGTTTGTGCATTTACAATATTCATTGATTTTTGCCATTGAAAAACGTCCAGAAATGATTGAAGCTACTGACTGAATGAAAGGAGCTGGCATCTCACTCTCTTTGAATCTTCTTTATCATGCTAAGAGGAGCAGGAAAAAGCAAAAAATTTCAGAATTGCACCTTGCAATGCGGAGAAATTACTGTTTGTGCATTTACAATATTCATTGATTTTTGCCATTGAAAAACGTCCAGAAATGATTGAAGCTACTGACTGAATGAAAGGAGCTGGCATCTCACTCTCTTTGAATCTTCTTTATCATGCTAAGTGGAGCAGGAAAAAGCAAAAAATTTCAGAATTGCAACTTGCAATGCGGAGAAATTACTGTTTGTGCATTTACAATATTCATTGATTTTTGCCATTGAAAAACATCATGTTATTCATATACCAGAAATGATTGAAGCTACTGACTGAATGAAAGGAGCTGGCATCTCACTCTCTTTGAATCTTCTTTATCATGCTAAGAGGAGCAGGAAAAAGCAAAAAATTTCAGAATTGCACCTTGCAATGCGGAGAAATTACTGTTTGTGCATTTACAATATTCATTGATTTTTGCCATTGAAAAACGTCCAGAAATGATTGAAGCTACTGACTGAATGAAAGGAGCTGGCATCTCACTCTCTTTCAATCTTCTTTATCATGCTAAGAGGAGCAGGAAAAAGCAAAAAATTTCAGAATTGCACCTTGCAATGCGGAGAAATTACTGTTTGTGCATTTACAATATTCATTGATTTTTGCCATTGAAAAACGTCCAGAAATGATTGAAGCTACTGACTGAATGAAAGGAGCTGGCATCTCACTCTCTTTGAATCTTCTTTATCATGCTAAGAGGAGCAGGAAAAAGCAAAAAATTTCAGAATTGCACCTTGCAATGCGGAGAAATTACTGTTTGTGCATTTACAATATTCATTGATTTTTGCCATTGAAAAACATCATGTTATTCATATACCAGAAATGTTTGAAGCTACTGACTGAATGAAAGGAGCTGGCATCTCACTCTCTTTGAATCTTCTTTATCATGCTAAGAGGAGCAGGAAAAAGCAAAAAATTTCAGAATTGCACCTTGCAATGCGGAGAAATTACTGTTTGTGCATTTACAATATTCATTGATTTTTGCCATTGAAAAACGTCCAGAAATGATTGAAGCTACTGACTGAATGAAAGGAGCTGGCATCTCACTCTCTTTGAATCTTCTTTATCATGCTAAGAGGAGCAGGAAAAAGCAAAAAATTTCAGAATTGCACCTTGCAATGCGGAGAAATTACTGTTTGTGCATTTACAATATTCATTGATTTTTGCCATTGAAAACCATCATGTTATTCATATACCAGAAATGATTGAAGCTACTGACTGAATGAAAGGAGCTGGCATCTCGCTCTCTTTGAATCTTCTTTATCATGCTAAGAGGAGCAGGAAAAAGCAAAAAATTTCAGAATTGCACCTTGCAATGCGGAGAAATTACTGTTTGTGCATTTACAATATTCATTGATTTTTGCCATTGAAAAACGTCCAGAAGAGATTGAAGCTACTGACTGAATGAAAGGAGCTGGCATCTCACTCTCTTTGAATCTTCTTTATCATGCTAAGAGGAGCAGGAAAAAGCAAAAAATTTCAGAATTGCACCTTGCAATGTGGAGAAATTACTGTTTGTGCATTTACAATATTCATTGATTTTTGCCATTGAAAAACATCATGTTATTCATATACCAGAAATGATTGAAGCTACTGACTGAATGAAAGGAGCTGGCATCTCACTCTCTTTGAATCTTCTTTATCATGCTAAGAGGAGCAGGAAAAAGCAAAAAATTTCAGAATTGCACCTTGCAATGCGGAGAAATTACTGTTTGTGCATTTACAATATTCATTGATTTTTGCCATTGAAAAACGTTCAGAAATGATTGAAGCTACTGACTGAATGAAAGGAGCTGGCATCTCACTCTCTTTGAATCTTCTTTATCATGCTAAGAGGAGCAGGAAAAAGCAAAAAATTTCAGAATTGCACCTTGCAATGCGGAGAAATTACTGTTTGTGCTTTTACAATATTCATTGATTTTTGCCATTGAAAAACATCATGTTATTCATATACCAGAAATGTTTGAAGCTACTGACTGAATGAAAGGAGCTGGCATCTCACTCTCTTTGAATCTTCTTTATCATGCTAAGAGGAGCAGGAAAAAGCAAAAAATTTCAGAATTGCACCTTGCAATGCGGAGAAATTACTGTTTGTGCATTTACAATATTCATTGATTTTTGCCATTGAAAAACGTCCAGAAATGATTGAAGCTACTGACTGAAAGAAAGGAGCTGGCATCTCACTCTCTTTGAATCTTCTTTATCATGCTAAGAGGAGCAGGAAAAAGCAAAAAATTTCAGAATTGCACCTTGCAATGCGGAGAAATTACTGTTTGTGCATTTACAATATTCATTGATTTTTGCCATTGAAAAATGTCCAGAAATGATTGAAGCTACTGACTGAATGAAAGGAGCTGGCATCTCACTCTCTTTGAATCTTCTTTATCATGCTAAGAGGAGCAGGAAAAAGCAAAAAATTTCAGAATTGCAACTTGCAATGCGGAGAAATTACTGTTTGTGCATTTACAATATTCATTGATTTTTGCCATTGAAAAACATCATGTTATTCATATACCAGAAATGATTGAAGCTACTGACTGAATGAAAGGAGCTGGCATCTCACTCTCTTTGAATCTTCTTTATCATGCTAAGAGGAGCAGGAAAAAGCAAAAAATTTCAGAATTGCACCTTGCAATGCGGAGAAATTACTGTTTGTGCATTTACAATATTCATTGATTTTTGCCATTGAAAAACGTCCAGAAATGATTGAAGCTACTGACTGAATGAAAGGAGCTGGCATCTCACTCTCTTTGAATCTTCTTTATCATGCTAAGAGGAGCAGGAAAAAGCAAAAAATTTCAGAATTGCACCTTGCAATGCGGAGAAATTACTGTTTGTGCATTTACAATATTCATTGATTTTTGCCATTGAAAAACGTCCAGAAATGATTGAAGCTACTGACTGAATGAAAGGAGCTGGCATCTCACTCTCTTTGAATCTTCTTTATCATGCTAAGAGGAGCAGGAAAAAGCAAAAAATTTCAGAATTGCACCTTGCAATGCGGAGAAATTACTGTTTGTGCATTTACAATATTCATTAATTTTTGCCATTGAAAAACATCATGTTATTCATATCCCAGAAATGTTTGAAGCTACTGACTGAATGAAAGAAGCTGGCATCTCACTCTCTTTGAATCTTCTTTATCATGCTAAGAGGAGCAGGAAAAAGCAAAAAATTTCAGAATTGCACCTTGCAATGCGGAGAAATTACTGTTTGTGCATTTACAATATTCATTGATTTTTGCCATTGAAAAACGTCCAGAAATGATTGAAGCTACTGACTGAATGAAAGGAGCTGGCATCTCACTCTCTTTGAATCTTCTTTATCATGCTAAGAGGAGCAGGAAAAAGCAAAAAATTTCAGAATTGCACCTTGCAATGCGGAGAAATTACTGTTTGTGCATTTACAATATTCATTGATTTTTGCCATTGAAAAACATCATGTTATTCATATACCAGAAATGTTTGAAGCTACTGACTGAATGAAAGGAGCTGGCATCTCACTCTCTTTGAATCTTCTTTATCATGCTAAGAGGAGCAGGAAAAAGCAAAAAATTTCAGAATTGCACCTTGCAATGCGGAGAAATTACTGTTTGTGCATTTACAATATTCATTGATTTTTGCCATTGAAAAACGTCCAGAAATGATTGAAGCTACTGACTGAATGAAAGGAGCTGGCATCTCACTCTCTTTGAATCTTCTTTATCATGCTAAGAGGAGCAGTAAAATGCAAGAAATTTCAGAATTGCACCTTGCAATGCGGAGAAATTACTGTTTGTGCATTTACAATATTCATTGATTTTTGCCATTGAAAAACATCCAGAAATGATTGAAGCTACTGACTGAATGAAAGGAGCTGGCATCTCACTCTCTTTGAATCTTCTTTATCATGCTAAGAGGAGCAGGAAAAAGCAAAAAATTTCAGAATTGCACCTTGCAATGCGGAGAAATTACTGTTTGTGCATTTACAATATTCATTGATTTTTGCCATTGAAAAACGTCCAGAAATGATTGAAGCAACTGACTGAATGAAAGGAGCTGGCATCTCGCTCTCTTTGAATCTTCTTTATCATGCTAAGAGGAGCAGGAAAAAGCAAAAAATTTCAGAATTGCACCTTGCAATGCGGATAAATTACTGTTTGTGCATTTACAATATTCATTGATTTTTGCCATTGAAAAACGTCCAGAAGAGATTGAAGCTACTGACTGAATGAAAGGAGCTGGCATCTCACTCTCTTTGAATCTTCTTTATCATGCTAAGAGGAGCAGGAAAAAGCAAAAAATTTCAGAATTGCACCTTGCAATGTGGAGAAATTACTGTTTGTGCATTTACAATATTCATTGATTTTTGCCATTGAAAAACATCATGTTATTCATATACCAGAAATGATTGAAGCTACTGACTGAATGAAAGGAGCTGGCATCTCACTCTCTTTGAATCTTCTTTATCATGCTAAGAGGAGCAGGAAAAAGCAAAAAATTTCAGAATTGCACCTTGCAATGCGGAGAAATTACTGTTTGTGCATTTACAATATTCATTGATTTTTGCCATTGAAAAACGTTCAGAAATGATTGAAGCTACTGACTGAATGAAAGGAGCTGGCATCTCACTCTCTTAGAATCTTCTTTATCATGCTAAGAGGAGCAGGAAAAAGCAAAAAATTTCAGAATTGCACCTTGCAATGCGGAGAAATTACTGTTTGTGCTTTTACAATATTCATTGATTTTTGCCATTGAAAAACATCATGTTATTCATATACCAGAAATGTTTGAAGCTACTGACTGAATGAAAGGAGCTGGCATCTCACTCTCTTTGAATCTTCTTTATCATGCTAAGAGGAGCAGGAAAAAGCAAAAAATTTCAGAATTGCACCTTGCAATGCGGAGAAATTACTGTTTGTGCATTTACAATATTCATTGATTTTTGCCATTGAAAAACGTCCAGAAATGATTGAAGCTACTGACTGAATGAAAGGAGCTGGCATCTCACTCTCTTTGAATCTTCTTTATCATGCTAAGAGGAGCAGGAAAAAGCAAAAAATTTCAGAATTGCACCTTGCAATGCGGAGAAATTACTGTTTGTGCATTTACAATATTCATTGATTTTTGCCATTGAAAAATGTCCAGAAATGATTGAAGCTACTGACTGAATGAAAGGAGCTGGCATCTCACTCTCTTTGAATCTTCTTTATCATGCTAAGAGGAGCAGGAAAAAGCAAAAAATTTCAGAATTGCAACTTGCAATGCGGAGAAATTACTGTTTGTGCATTTACAATATTCATTGATTTTTGCCATTGAAAAACATCATGTTATTCATATACCAGAAATGATTGAAGCTACTGACTGAATGAAAGGAGCTGGCATCTCACTCTCTTTGAATCTTCTTTATCATGCTAAGAGGAGCAGGAAAAAGCAAAAAATTTCAGAATTGCACCTTGCAATGCGGAGAAATTACTGTTTGTGCATTTACAATATTCATTGATTTTTGCCATTGAAAAACGTCCAGAAATGATTGAAGCTACTGACTGAATGAAAGGAGCTGGCATCTCACTCTCTTTGAATCTTCTTTATCATGCTAAGAGGAGCAGGAAAAAGCAAAAAATTTCAGAATTGCACCTTGCAATGCGGAGAAATTACTGTTTGTGCATTTACAATATTCATTGATTTTTGCCATTGAAAAACGTCCAGAAATGATTGAAGCTACTGACTGAATGAAAGGAGCTGGCATCTCACTCTCTTTGAATCTTCTTTATCATGCTAAGAGGAGCAGGAAAAAGCAAAAAATTTCAGAATTGCACCTTGCAATGCGGAGAAATTACTGTTTGTGCATTTACAATATTCATTAATTTTTGCCATTGAAAAACATCATGTTATTCATATCCCAGAAATGTTTGAAGCTACTGACTGAATGAAAGAAGCTGGCATCTCACTCTCTTTGAATCTTCTTTATCATGCTAAGAGGAGCAGGAAAAAGCAAAAAATTTCAGAATTGCACCTTGCAATGCGGAGAAATTACTGTTTGTGCATTTACAATATTCATTGATTTTTGCCATTGAAAAACGTCCAGAAATGATTGAAGCTACTGACTGAATGAAAGGAGCTGGCATCTCACTCTCCTTTGAATCTTCTTTATCATGCTAAGAGGAGCAGGAAAAAGCAAAAAATTTCAGAATTGCACCTTGCAATGCGGAGAAATTACTGTTTGTGCATTTACAATATTCATTGATTTTTGCCATTGAAAAACATCATGTTATTCATATACCAGAAATGTTTGAAGCTACTGACTGAATGAAAGGAGCTGGCATCTCACTCTCTTTGAATCTTCTTTATCATGCTAAGAGGAGCAGGAAAAAGCAAAAAATTTCAGAATTGCACCTTGCAATGCGGAGAAATTACTGTTTGTGCATTTACAATATTCATTGATTTTTGCCATTGAAAAACGTCCAGAAATGATTGAAGCTACTGACTGAATGAAAGGAGCTGGCATCTCACTCTCTTTGAATCTTCTTTATCATGCTAAGAGGAGCAGTAAAATGCAAGAAATTTCAGAATTGCACCTTGCAATGCGGAGAAATTACTGTTTGTGCATTTACAATATTCATTGATTTTTGCCATTGAAAAACATCCAGAAATGATTGAAGCTACTGACTGAATGAAAGGAGCTGGCATCTCACTCTCTTTGAATCTTCTTTATCATGCTAAGAGGAGCAGGAAAAAGCAAAAAATTTCAGAATTGCACCTTGCAATGCGGAGAAATTACTGTTTGTGCATTTACAATATTCATTGATTTTTGCCATTGAAAAACGTCCAGAAATGATTGAAGCAACTGACTGAATGAAAGGAGCTGGCATCTCACTCTCTTTGAATCTTCTTTATCATGCTAAGAGGAGCAGGAAAAAGCAAAAAATTTCAGAATTGCACCTTGCAATGCGGAGAAATTACTGTTTGTGCATTTACAATATTCATTGATTTTTGCCATTGAAAAACGTCCAGAAATAATTGAAGCTACTGACTGAATGAAAGGAGCTGGCATCTCACTCTCTTTGAATCTTCTTTATCATGCTAAGAGGAGCAGGAAAAAGCAAAAAATTTCAGAATTGCAACTTGCAATGCGGAGAAATTACTGTTTGTGCATTTACAATATTCATTGATTTTTGCCATTGAAAAACATCATGTTATTCATATACCAGAAATGATTGAAGCTACTGACTGAATGAAAGGAGCTGGCATCTCACTCTCTTTGAATCTTCTTTATCATGCTAAGAGGAGCAGGAGAAAGCAAAAAATTTCAGAATTGCACCTTGCAATGCGGAGAAATTACTGTTTGTGCATTTACAATATTCATTGATTTTTGCCATTGAAAAACGTCCAGAAATGATTGAAGCTACTGACTGAATGAAAGGAGCTGGCATCTCACTCTCTTTGAATCTTCTTTATCATGCTAAGAGGAGCAGGAAAAAGCAAAAAATTTCAGAATTGCACCTTGCAATGCGGAGAAATTACTGTTTGTGCTTTTACAATATTCATTGATTTTTGCCATTGAAAAACATCATGTTATTCATATACCAGAAATGTTTGAAGCTACTGACTGAATGAAAGGAGCTGGCATCTCACTCTCTTTGAATCTTCTTTATCATGCTAAGAGGAGCAGGAAAAAGCAAAAAATTTCAGAATTGCACCTTGCAATGCGGAGAAATTACTGTTTGTGCATTTACAATATTCATTGATTTTTGCCATTGAAAAATGTCCAGAAATGATTGAAGCTGCTGACTGAATGAAAGGAGCTGGCATCTCACTCTCTTTGAATCTTCTTTATCATGCTAAGAGGAGCAGGAAAAAGCAAAAAATTTCAGAATTGCACCTTGCAATGCGGAGAAATTACTGTTTGTGCATTTACAATATTCATTGATTTTTGCCATTGAAAAACATCATGTTATTCATATACCAGAAATGATTGAAGCTACTGACTGAATGAAAGGAGCTGGCATCTCACTCTCTTTGAATCTTCTTTATCATGCTAAGAGGAGCAGGAAAAAGCAAAAAATTTCAGAATTGCACCTTGCAATGCGGAGAAATTACTGTTTGTGCATTTACAATATTCATTGATTTTTGCCATTGAAAAACGTCCAGAAATGATTGAAGCTACTGACTGAATGAAAGGAGCTGGCATCTCACTCTCTTTGAATCTTCTTTATCATGCTAAGAGGAGCAGGAAAAAGCAAAAAATTTCAGAATTGCACCTTGCAATGCGGAGAAATTACTGTTTGTGCATTTACAATATTCATTGATTTTTGCCATTGAAAAACGTCCAGAAATGATTGAAGCTACTGACTGAATGAAAGGAGCTGGCATCTCACTCTCTTTGAATCTTCTTTATCATGCTAAGAGGAGCAGGAAAAAGAAAAAAATTTCAGAATTGCACCTTGCACTGCGGAGAAATTACTGTTTGTGCATTTACAATATTCATTGATTTTTGCCATTGAAAAACATCATGTTATTCATATACCAGAAATGATTGAAGCTACTGACTGAATTAAAGGAGCTGGCATCTCGCTCTCTTTGAATCTTCTTTATCATGCTAAGAGGAGCAGGAAAAAGCAAAAAATTTCAGAATTGCACCTTGCAATGCGGAGAAATTACTGTTTGTGCATTTACAATATTCATTGATTTTTGCCATTGAAAAACGTCCAGAAATGATTGAAGCTACTGACTGAATGAAAGGAGCTGGCATCTCACTCTCTTTGAATCTTCTTTATCATGCTAAGAGGAGCAGGAAAAAGCAAAAAATTTCAGAATTGCACCTTGCAATGTGGAGAAATTACTGTTTGTGCATTTACAATATTCATTGATTTTTGCCATTGAAAAACATCATGTTATTCATATACCAGAAATGATTGAAGCTACTGACTGAATGAAAGGAGCTGGCATCTCACTCTCTTTGAATCTTCTTTATCATGCTAAGAGGAGCAGGAAAAAGCAAAAAATTTCAGAATTGCACCTTGCAATGCGGAGAAATTACTGTTTGTGCATTTACAATATTCATTGATTTTTGCCATTGAAAAACGTCCAGAAATGATTGAAGCTACTGACTGAATGAAAGGAGCTGGCATCTCACTCTCTTTGAATCTTCTTTATCATGCTAAGAGGAGCAGGAAAAAGCAAAAAATTTCAGAATTGCACCTTGCAATGCGGAGAAATTACTGTTTGTGCTTTTACAATATTCATTGATTTTTGCCATTGAAAAACATCATGTTATTCATATACCAGAAATGTTTGAAGCTACTGACTGAATGAAAGGAGCTGGCATCTCACTCTCTTTGAATCTTCTTTATCATGCTAAGAGGAGCAGGAAAAAGCAAAAAATTTCAGAATTGCACCTTGCAATGCGGAGAAATTACTGTTTGTGCATTTACAATATTCATTGATTTTTGCCATTGAAAAACGTCCAGAAATGATTGAAGCTACTGACTGAATGAAAGGAGCTGGCATCTCACTCTCTTTGAATCTTCTTTATCATGCTAAGAGGAGCAGGAAAAAGCAAAAAATTTCAGAATTGCACCTTGCAATGCGGAGAAATTACTGTTTGTGCATTTACAATATTCATTGATTTTTGCCATTGAAAAACGTCCAGAAATGATTGAAGCTACTGACTGAATGAAAGGAGCTGGCATCTCACTCTCTTTGAATCTTCTTTATCATGCTAAGAGGAGCAGGAAAAAGCAAAAAATTTCAGAATTGCAACTTGCAATGCGGAGAAATTACTGTTTGTGCATTTACAATATTCATTGATTTTTGCCATTGAAAAACATCATGTTATTCATATACCAGAAATGATTGAAGCTACTGACTGAATGAAAGGAGCTGGCATCTCACTCTCTTTGAATCTTCTTTATCATGCTAAGAGGAGCAGGAAAAAGCAAAAAATTTCAGAATTGCACCTTGCAATGCGGAGAAATTACTGTTTGTGCATTTACAATATTCATTGATTTTTGCCATTGAAAAACGTCCAGAAATGATTGAAGCTACTGACTGAATGAAAGGAGCTGGCATCTCACTCTCTTTGAATCTTCTTTATCATGCTAAGAGGAGCAGGAAAAAGCAAAAAATTTCAGAATTGCACCTTGCAATGCGGAGAAATTACTGTTTGTGCTTTTACAATATTCATTGATTTTTGCCATTGAAAAACATCATGTTATTCATATACCAGAAATGTTTGTAGCTACTGACTGAATGAAAGGAGCTGGCATCTCACTCTCTTTGAATCTTCTTTATCATGCTAAGAGGAGCAGGAAAAAGCAAAAAATTTCAGAATTGCACCTTGCAATGCGGAGAAATTACTGTTTGTGCATTTACAATATTAATTGATTTTTGCCATTGAAAAACGTCCAGAAATGATTGAAGCTACTGACTGAATGAAAGGAGCTGGCATCTCACTCTCTTTGAATCTTCTTTATCATGCTAAGAGGAGCAGGAAAAAGCAAAAAATTTCAGAATTGCACCTTGCAATGCGGAGAAATTACTGTTTGTTCATTTACAATATTCATTGATTTTTGCCATTGAAAAACGTCCAGAAATGATTGAAGCTACTGACTGAATGAAAGGAGCTGGCATCTCACTCTCTTTGAATCTTCTTTATCATGCTAAGAGGAGCAGGAAAAAGCAAAAAATTTCAGAATTGCACCTTGCAATGCGGAGAAATTACTGTTTGTGCATTTACAATATTCATTGATTTTTGCCATTGAAAAACATCATGTTATTCATATACCAGAAATGATTGAAGCTACTGACTGAATGAAAGGAGCTGGCATCTCACTCTCTTTGAATCTTCTTTATCATGCTAAGAGGAGCAGTAAAATGCAAGAAATTTCAGAATTGCACCTTGCAATGCGGAGAAATTACTGTTTGTGCATTTACAATATTCATTGATTTTTGCCATTGAAAAACATCCAGAAATGATTGAAGCTACTGACTGAATGAAAGGAGCTGGCATCTCACTCTCTTTGAATCTTCTTTATCATGCTAAGAGGAGCAGGAAAAAGCAAAAAATTTCAGAATTGCACCTTGCAATGCGGAGAAATTACTGTTTGTGCATTTACAATATTCATTGATTTTTGCCATTGAAAAACGTCCAGAAATGATTGAAGCAACTGACTGAATGAAAGGAGCTGGCATCTCGCTCTCTTTGAATCTTCTTTATCATGCTAAGAGGAGCAGGAAAAAGCAAAAAATTTCAGAATTGCACCTTGCAATGCGGAGAAATTACTGTTTGTGCATTTACAATATTCATTGATTTTTGCCATTGAAAAACATCATGTTATTCATATACCAGAAATGATTGAAGCTACTGACTGAATGAAAGGAGCTGGCATCTCACTCTCTTTGAATCTTCTTTATCATGCTAAGAGGAGCAGGAAAAAGCAAAAAATTTCAGAATTGCACCTTGCAATGCGGAGAAATTACTGTTTGTGCATTTACAATATTCATTGATTTTTGCCATTGAAAAACGTCCAGAAATGATTGAAGCTACTGACTGAATGAAAGGAGCTGGCATCTCACTCTCTTTGAATCTTCTTTATCATGCTAAGAGGAGCAGGAAAAAGCAAAAAATTTCAGAATTGCACCTTGCAATGCGGAGAAATTACTGTTTGTGCTTTTACAATATTCATTGATTTTTGCCATTGAAAAACATCATGTTATTCATATACCAGAAATGTTTGTAGCTACTGACTGAATGAAAGGAGCTGGCATCTCACTCTCTTTGAATCTTCTTTATCATGCTAAGAGGAGCAGGAAAAAGCAAAAAATTTCAGAATTGCACCTTGCAATGCGGAGAAATTACTGTTTGTGCATTTACAATATTAATTGATTTTTGCCATTGAAAAACGTCCAGAAATGATTGAAGCTACTGACTGAATGAAAGGAGCTGGCATCTCACTCTCTTTGAATCTTCTTTATCATGCTAAGAGGAGCAGGAAAAAGCAAAAAATTTCAGAATTGCACCTTGCAATGCGGAGAAATTACTGTTTGTTCATTTACAATATTCATTGATTTTTGCCATTGAAAAACGTCCAGAAATGATTGAAGCTACTGACTGAATGAAAGGAGCTGGCATCTCACTCTCTTTGAATCTTCTTTATCATGCTAAGAGGAGCAGGAAAAAGCAAAAAATTTCAGAATTGCACCTTGCAATGCGGAGAAATTACTGTTTGTGCATTTACAATATTCATTGATTTTTGCCATTGAAAAACATCATGTTATTCATATACCAGAAATGATTGAAGCTACTGACTGAATGAAAGGAGCTGGCATCTCACTCTCTTTGAATCTTCTTTATCATGCTAAGAGGAGCAGTAAAATGCAAGAAATTTCAGAATTGCACCTTGCAATGCGGAGAAATTACTGTTTGTGCATTTACAATATTCATTGATTTTTGCCATTGAAAAACATCCAGAAATGATTGAAGCTACTGACTGAATGAAAGGAGCTGGCATCTCACTCTCTTTGAATCTTCTTTATCATGCTAAGAGGAGCAGGAAAAAGCAAAAAATTTCAGAATTGCACCTTGCAATGCGGAGAAATTACTGTTTGTGCATTTACAATATTCATTGATTTTTGCCATTGAAAAACGTCCAGAAATGATTGAAGCAACTGACTGAATGAAAGGAGCTGGCATCTCGCTCTCTTTGAATCTTCTTTATCATGCTAAGAGGAGCAGGAAAAAGCAAAAAATTTCAGAATTGCACCTTGCAATGCGGAGAAATTACTGTTTGTGCATTTACAATATTCATTGATTTTTGCCATTGAAAAACGTCCAGAAGAGATTGAAGCTACTGACTGAATGAAAGGAGCTGGCATCTCACTCTCTTTGAATCTTCTTTATCATGCTAAGAGGAGCAGGAAAAAGCAAAAAATTTCAGAATTGCACCTTGCAATGTGGAGAAATTACTGTTTGTGCATTTACAATATTCATTGATTTTTGCCATTGAAAAACATCATGTTATTCATATACCAGAAATGATTGAAGCTACTGACTGAATGAAAGGAGCTGGCATCTCACTCTCTTTGAATCTTCTTTATCATGCTAAGAGGAGCAGGAAAAAGCAAAAAATTTCAGAATTGCACCTTGCAATGCGGAGAAATTACTGTTTGTGCATTTACAATATTCATTGATTTTTGCCATTGAAAAACGTTCAGAAATGATTGAAGCTACTGACTGAATGAAAGGAGCTGGCATCTCACTCTCTTTGAATCTTCTTTATCATGCTAAGAGGAGCAGGAAAAAGCAAAAAATTTCAGAATTGCACCTTGCAATGCGGAGAAATTACTGTTTGTGCTTTTACAATATTCATTGATTTTTGCCATTGAAAAACATCATGTTATTCATATACCAGAAATGTTTGAAGCTACTGACTGAATGAAAGGAGCTGGCATCTCACTCTCTTTGAATCTTCTTTATCATGCTAAGAGGAGCAGGAAAAAGCAAAAAATTTCAGAATTGCACCTTGCAATGCGGAGAAATTACTGTTTGTGCATTTACAATATTCATTGATTTTTGCCATTGAAAAACGTCCAGAAATGATTGAAGCTACTGACTGAATGAAAGGAGCTGGCATCTCACTCTCTTTGAATCTTCTTTATCATGCTAAGAGGAGCAGGAAAAAGCAAAAAATTTCAGAATTGCACCTTGCAATGCGGAGAAATTACTGTTTGTGCATTTACAATATTCATTGATTTTTGCATTGAAAAACGTCCAGAAATGACTGAAGCTACTGACTGAATGAAAGGAGCTGGCATCTCACTCTCTTTGAATCTTCTTTATCATGCTAAGAGGAGCAGGAAAAAGCAAAAAATTTCAGAATTGCACCTTGCAATGCGGAGAAATTACTGTTTGTGCATTTACAATATTCATTGATTTTTGCCATTGAAAAACGTCCAGAAATGATTGAAGCTACTGACTGAATGAAAGGAGCTGGCATCTCACTCTCTTTGAATCTTCTTTATCATGCTAAGAGGAGCAGGAAAAAGCAAAAAATTTCAGAATTGCACCTTGCAATGCGGAGAAATTACTGTTTGTGCATTTACAATATTCATTGATTTTTGCCATTGAAAAACGTCCAG
Organism: Phyllobates terribilis; assembly: GCF_046119375.1. Taxonomy (NCBI): domain Eukaryota; kingdom Metazoa; phylum Chordata; class Amphibia; order Anura; family Dendrobatidae; genus Phyllobates; species Phyllobates terribilis. The sequence continues at coordinate 33,441 of NW_027366215.1, forward strand.
AAATGATTGAAGCTACTGACTGAATGAAAGGAGCTGGCATCTCACTCTCTTTGAATCTTCTTTATCATGCTAAGAGGAGCAGGAAAAAGAAAAAAATTTCAGAATTGCACCTTGCACTGCGGAGAAATTACTGTTTGTGCATTTACAATATTCATTGATTTTTGCCATTGAAAAACATCATGTTATTCATATACCAGAAATGATTGAAGCTACTGACTGAATTAAAGGAGCTGGCATCTCGCTCTCTTTGAATCTTCTTTATCATGCTAAGAGGAGCAGGAAAAAGCAAAAAATTTCAGAATTGCACCTTGCAATGCGGAGAAATTACTGTTTGTGCATTTACAATATTCATTGATTTTTGCCATTGAAAAACGTCCAGAAATGATTGAAGCTACTGACTGAATGAAAGGAGCTGGCATCTCACTCTCTTTGAATCTTCTTTATCATGCTAAGAGGAGCAGGAAAAAGCAAAAAATTTCAGAATTGCACCTTGCAATGTGGAGAAATTACTGTTTGTGCATTTACAATATTCATTGATTTTTGCCATTGAAAAACATCATGTTATTCATATACCAGAAATGATTGAAGCTACTGACTGAATGAAAGGAGCTGGCATCTCACTCTCTTTGAATCTTCTTTATCATGCTAAGAGGAGCAGGAAAAAGCAAAAAATTTCAGAATTGCACCTTGCAATGCGGAGAAATTACTGTTTGTGCATTTACAATATTCATTGATTTTTGCCATTGAAAAACGTCCAGAAATGATTGAAGCTACTGACTGAATGAAAGGAGCTGGCATCTCACTCTCTTTGAATCTTCTTTATCATGCTAAGAGGAGCAGGAAAAAGCAAAAAATTTCAGAATTGCACCTTGCAATGCGGAGAAATTACTGTTTGTGCTTTTACAATATTCATTGATTTTTGCCATTGAAAAACATCATGTTATTCATATACCAGAAATGTTTGAAGCTACTGACTGAATGAAAGGAGCTGGCATCTCACTCTCTTTGAATCTTCTTTATCATGCTAAGAGGAGCAGGAAAAAGCAAAAAATTTCAGAATTGCACCTTGCAATGCGGAGAAATTACTGTTTGTGCATTTACAATATTCATTGATTTTTGCCATTGAAAAACGTCCAGAAATGATTGAAGCTACTGACTGAATGAAAGGAGCTGGCATCTCACTCTCTTTGAATCTTCTTTATCATGCTAAGAGGAGCAGGAAAAAGCAAAAAATTTCAGAATTGCACCTTGCAATGCGGAGAAATTACTGTTTGTGCATTTACAATATTCATTGATTTTTGCCATTGAAAAACGTCCAGAAATGATTGAAGCTACTGACTGAATGAAAGGAGCTGGCATCTCACTCTCTTTGAATCTTCTTTATCATGCTAAGAGGAGCAGGAAAAAGCAAAAAATTTCAGAATTGCAACTTGCAATGCGGAGAAATTACTGTTTGTGCATTTACAATATTCATTGATTTTTGCCATTGAAAAACATCATGTTATTCATATACCAGAAATGATTGAAGCTACTGACTGAATGAAAGGAGCTGGCATCTCACTCTCTTTGAATCTTCTTTATCATGCTAAGAGGAGCAGGAAAAAGCAAAAAATTTCAGAATTGCACCTTGCAATGCGGAGAAATTACTGTTTGTGCATTTACAATATTCATTGATTTTTGCCATTGAAAAACGTCCAGAAATGATTGAAGCTACTGACTGAATGAAAGGAGCTGGCATCTCACTCTCTTTGAATCTTCTTTATCATGCTAAGAGGAGCAGGAAAAAGCAAAAAATTTCAGAATTGCACCTTGCAATGCGGAGAAATTACTGTTTGTGCTTTTACAATATTCATTGATTTTTGCCATTGAAAAACATCATGTTATTCATATACCAGAAATGTTTGTAGCTACTGACTGAATGAAAGGAGCTGGCATCTCACTCTCTTTGAATCTTCTTTATCATGCTAAGAGGAGCAGGAAAAAGCAAAAAATTTCAGAATTGCACCTTGCAATGCGGAGAAATTACTGTTTGTGCATTTACAATATTAATTGATTTTTGCCATTGAAAAACGTCCAGAAATGATTGAAGCTACTGACTGAATGAAAGGAGCTGGCATCTCACTCTCTTTGAATCTTCTTTATCATGCTAAGAGGAGCAGGAAAAAGCAAAAAATTTCAGAATTGCACCTTGCAATGCGGAGAAATTACTGTTTGTTCATTTACAATATTCATTGATTTTTGCCATTGAAAAACGTCCAGAAATGATTGAAGCTACTGACTGAATGAAAGGAGCTGGCATCTCACTCTCTTTGAATCTTCTTTATCATGCTAAGAGGAGCAGGAAAAAGCAAAAAATTTCAGAATTGCACCTTGCAATGCGGAGAAATTACTGTTTGTGCATTTACAATATTCATTGATTTTTGCCATTGAAAAACATCATGTTATTCATATACCAGAAATGATTGAAGCTACTGACTGAATGAAAGGAGCTGGCATCTCACTCTCTTTGAATCTTCTTTATCATGCTAAGAGGAGCAGTAAAATGCAAGAAATTTCAGAATTGCACCTTGCAATGCGGAGAAATTACTGTTTGTGCATTTACAATATTCATTGATTTTTGCCATTGAAAAACATCCAGAAATGATTGAAGCTACTGACTGAATGAAAGGAGCTGGCATCTCACTCTCTTTGAATCTTCTTTATCATGCTAAGAGGAGCAGGAAAAAGCAAAAAATTTCAGAATTGCACCTTGCAATGCGGAGAAATTACTGTTTGTGCATTTACAATATTCATTGATTTTTGCCATTGAAAAACGTCCAGAAATGATTGAAGCAACTGACTGAATGAAAGGAGCTGGCATCTCGCTCTCTTTGAATCTTCTTTATCATGCTAAGAGGAGCAGGAAAAAGCAAAAAATTAAAGAATTGCAACTTGCAATGCGGAGAAATTACTGTTTGTGCATTTACAATATTCATTGATTTTTGCCATTGAAAAACATCATGTTATTCATATACCAGAAATGATTGAAGCTACTGACTGAATGAAAGGAGCTGGCATCTCACTCTCTTTGAATCTTCTTTATCATGCTAAGAGGAGCAGGAAAAAGCAAAAAATTTCAGAATTGCACCTTGCAATGCGGAGAAATTACTGTTTGTGCTTTTACAATATTCATTGATTTTTGCCATTGAAAAACATCATGTTATTCATATACCAGAAATGTTTGTAGCTACTGACTGAATGAAAGGAGCTGGCATCTCACTCTCTTTGAATCTTCTTTATCATGCTAAGAGGAGCAGGAAAAAGCAAAAAATTTCAGAATTGCACCTTGCAATGCGGAGAAATTACTGTTTGTGCATTTACAATATTAATTGATTTTTGCCATTGAAAAACGTCCAGAAATGATTGAAGCTACTGACTGAATGAAAGGAGCTGGCATCTCACTCTCTTTGAATCTTCTTTATCATGCTAAGAGGAGCAGGAAAAAGCAAAAAATTTCAGAATTGCACCTTGCAATGCGGAGAAATTACTGTTTGTTCATTTACAATATTCATTGATTTTTGCCATTGAAAAACGTCCAGAAATGATTGAAGCTACTGACTGAATGAAAGGAGCTGGCATCTCACTCTCTTTGAATCTTCTTTATCATGCTAAGAGGAGCAGGAAAAAGCAAAAAATTTCAGAATTGCACCTTGCAATGCGGAGAAATTACTGTTTGTGCATTTACAATATTCATTGATTTTTGCCATTGAAAAACATCATGTTATTCATATACCAGAAATGATTGAAGCTACTGACTGAATGAAAGGAGCTGGCATCTTACTCTCTTTGAATCTTCTTTGTCATGCTAAGAGGAGCAGGAAAAAGCAAAAAATTTCAGAATTGCACCTTGCAATGCGGAGAAATTACTGTTTGTGCATTTACAATATTCATTGATTTTTGCCATTGAAAAACGTCCAGAAATGATTGAAGCTACTGACTGAATGAAAGGAGCTGGCATCTCACTCTCTTTGAATCTTCTTTATCATGCTAAGAGGAGCAGGAAAAAGCAAAAAATTTCAGAATTGCACCTTGCAATGCGGAGAAATTACTGTTTGTGCATTTACAATATTCATTGATTTTTGCCATTGAAAAACGTCCAGAAATGATTGAAGCTACTGACTGAATGAAAGGAGCTGGCATCTCACTCTCTTTGAATCTTCTTTATCATGCTAAGAGGAGCAGGAAAAAGCAAAAAATTTCAGAATTGCACCTTGCAATGCGGAGAAATTACTGTTTGTGCATTTACAATATTCATTGATTTTTGCCATTGAAAAACATCATGTTATTCATATACCAGAAATGTTTGAAGCTACTGACTGAATGAAAGGAGCTGGCATCTCACTCTCTTTGAATCTTCTTTATCATGCTAAGAGGAGCAGGAAAAAGCAAAAAATTTCAGAATTGCACCTTGCAATGCGGAGAAATTACTGTTTGTGCATTTACAATATTCATTGATTTTTGCCATTGAAAAACGTCCAGAAATGATTGAAGCTACTGACTGAATGAAAGGAGCTGGCATCTCACTCTCTTTGAATCTTCTTTATCATGCTAAGAGGAGCAGGAAAAAGCAAAAAATTTCAGAATTGCACCTTGCAATGCGGAGAAATTACTCTTTGTGCATTTACAATATTCATTGATTTTTGCCATTGAAAAACATCATGTTATTCATATACCAGAAATGTTTGAAGCTACTGACTGAATGAAAGGAGCTGGCATCTCACTCTCTTTGAATCTTCTTTATCATGCTAAGAGGAGCAGGAAAAAGCAAAAAATTTCAGAATTGCACCTTGCAATGCGGAGAAATTACTGTTTGTGCATTTACAATATTCATTGATTTTTGCCATTGAAAAACATCATGTTATTCATATACCAGAAATGTTTGAAGCTACTGACTGAATGAAAGGAGCTGGCATCTCACTCTCTTTGAATCTTCTTTATCATGCTAAGAGGAGCAGGAAAAAGCAAAAAATTTCAGAATTGCACCTTGCAATGCGGAGAAATTACTGTTTGTGCATTTACAATATTCATTGATTTTTGCCATTGAAAAACGTCCAGAAATGATTGAAGCTACTGACTGAATGAAAGGAGCTGGCATCTCACTCTCTTTGAATCTTCTTTATCATGCTAAGAGGAGCAGGAAAAAGCAAAAAATTTCAGAATTGCACCTTGCAATGCGGAGAAATTACTGTTTGTGCATTTACAATATTCATTGATTTTTGCCATTGAAAAACATCATGTTATTCATATACCAGAAATGATTGAAGCTACTGACTGAATGAAAGGAGCTGGCATCTCGCTCTCTTTGAATCTTCTTTATCATGCTAAGAGGAGCAGGAAAAAGCAAAAAATTTCAGAATTGCACCTTGCAATGCGGAGAAATTACTGTTTGTGCATTTACAATATTCATTGATTTTTGCCATTGAAAAACGTCCAGAAATGATTGAAGCTACTGACTGAATGAAAGGAGCTGTCATCTCACTCTCTTTGAATCTTCTTTATCATGCTAAGAGGAGCAGGAAAAAGCAAAAAATTTCAGAATTGCACCTTGCAATGTGGAGAAATTACTGTTTGTGCATTTACAATATTCATTGATTTTTGCCATTGAAAAACATCATGTTATTCATATACCAGAAATGATTGAAGCTACTGACTGAATGAAAGGAGCTGGCATCTCACTCTCTTTGAATCTTCTTTATCATGCTAAGAGGAGCAGGAAAAAGCAAAAAATTTCAGAATTGCACCTTGCAATGCGGAGAAATTACTGTTTGTGCATTTACAATATTCATTGATTTTTGCCATTGAAAAACGTCCAGAAATGATTGAAGCTACTGACTGAATGAAAGGAGCTGGCATCTCACTCTCTTTGAATCTTCTTTATCATGCTAAGAGGAGCAGGAAAAAGCAAAAAATTTCAGAATTGCACCTTGCAATGCGGAGAAATTACTGTTTGTGCTTTTACAATATTCATTGATTTTTGCCATTGAAAAACATCATGTTATTCATATACCAGAAATGTTTGAAGCTACTGACTGAATGAAAGGCGCTGGCATCTCACTCTCTTTGAATCTTCTTTATCATGCTAAGAGGAGCAGGAAAAAGCAAAAAATTTCAGAATTGCACCTTGCAATGCGGAGAAATTACTGTTTGTGCATTTACAATATTCATTGATTTTTGCCATTGAAAAACGTCCAGAAATGATTGAAGCTACTGACTGAATGAAAGGAGCTGGCATCTCACTCTCTTTGAATCTTCTTTATCATGCTAAGAGGAGCAGGAAAAAGCAAAAAATTTCAGAATTGCACCTTGCAATGCGGAGAAATTACTGTTTGTGCATTTACAATATTCATTGATTTTTGCCATTGAAAAACGTCCAGAAATGATTGAAGCTACTGACTGAATGAAAGGAGCTGGCATCTCACTCTCTTTGAATCTTCTTTATCATGCTAAGAGGAGCAGGAAAAAGCAAAAAATTTCAGAATTGCAACTTGCAATGCGGAGAAATTACTGTTTGTGCATTTACAATATTCATTGATTTTTGCCATTGAAAAACATCATGTTATTCATATACCAGAAATGATTGAAGCTACTGACTGAATGAAAGGAGCTGGCATCTCACTCTCTTTGAATCTTCTTTATCATGCTAAGAGGAGCAGGAAAAAGCAAAAAATTTCAGAATTGCACCTTGCAATGCGGAGAAATTACTGTTTGTGCATTTACAATATTCATTGATTTTTGCCATTGAAAAACGTCCAGAAATGATTGAAGCTACTGACTGAATGAAAGGAGCTGGCATCTCACTCTCTTTGAATCTTCTTTATCATGCTAAGAGGAGCAGGAAAAAGCAAAAAATTTCAGAATTGCACCTTGCAATGTGGAGAAATTACTGTTTGTGCTTTTACAATATTCATTGATTTTTGCCATTGAAAAACATCATATTATTCATATACCAGAAATGTTTGAAGCTACTGACTGAATGAAAGGAGCTGGCATCTCACTCTCTTTGAATCTTCTTTATCATGCTAAGAGGAGCAGGAAAAAGCAAAAAATTTCAGAATTGCACCTTGCAATGCGGAGAAATTACTGTTTGTGCATTTACAATATTCATTGATTTTTGCCATTGAAAAACGTCCAGAAATGATTGAAGCTACTGACTGAATGAAAGGAGCTGGCATCTCACTCTCTTTGAATCTTCTTTATCATGCTAAGAGGAGCAGGAAAAAGCAAAAAATTTCAGAATTGCACCTTGCAATGCGGAGAAATTACTGTTTGTGCATTTACAATATTCATTGATTTTTGCCATTGAAAAACGTCCAGAAATGATTGAAGCTACTGACTGAATGAAAGGAGCTGGCATCTCACTCTCTTTGAATCTTCTTTATCATGCTAAGAGGAGCAGGAAAAAGCAAAAAATTTCAGAATTGCACCTTGCAATGCGGAGAAATTACTGTTTGTGCATTTACAATATTCATTGATTTTTGCCATTGAAAAACATCATGTTATTCATATAGCAGAAATGATTGAAGCTACTGACTGAATGAAAGGAGCTGGCATCTTACTCTCTTTGAATCTTCTTTGTCATGCTAAGAGGAGCAGGAAAAAGCAAAAAATTTCAGAATTGCACCTTGCAATGCGGAGAAATTACTGTTTGTGCATTTACAATATTCATTGATTTTTGCCATTGAAAAACGTCCAGAAATGATTGAAGCTACTGACTGAATGAAAGGAGCTGGCATCTCACTCTCTTTGAATCTTCTTTATCATGCTAAGAGGAGCAGGAAAAAGCAAAAAATTTCAGAATTGCACCTTGCAATGCGGAGAAATTACTGTTTGTGCATTTACAATATTCATTGATTTTTGCCATTGAAAAACGTCCAGAAATGATTGAAGCTACTGACTGAATGAAAGGAGCTGGCATCTCACTCTCTTTGAATCTTCTTTATCATGCTAAGAGGAGCAGGAAAAAGCAAAAAATTTCAGAATTGCACCTTGCAATGCGGAGAAATTACTGTTTGTGCATTTACAATATTCATTGATTTTTGCCATTGAAAAACATCATGTTATTCATATACCAGAAATGTTTGTAGCTACTGACTGAATGAAAGGAGCTGGCATCTCACTCTCTTTGAATCTTCTTTATCATGCTAAGAGGAGCAGGAAAAAGCAAAAAATTTCAGAATTGCACCTTGCAATGCGGAGAAATTACTGTTTGTGCATTTACAATATTCATTGATTTTTGCCATTGAAAAACGTCCAGAAATGATTGAAGCTACTGACTGAATGGAAGGAGCTGGCATCTCACTCTCTTTGAATCTTCTTTATCATGCTAAGAGGAGCAGGAAAAAGCAAAAAATTTCAGAATTGCACCTTACAATGTGGAGAAATTACTGTTTGTGCATTTACAATATTCATTGATTTTTGCCATTGAAAAACATCATGTTATTCATATACCAGAAATGATTGAAGCTACTGACTGAATGAAAGCAGCTGGCATCTCACTCTCTTTGAATCTTCATTATCATGCTAAGAGGAGCAGGAAAAAGCAAAAAATTTCAGAATTGCACCTTGCAATGCGGAGAAATTACTGTTTGTGCATTTACAATATTCATTGATTTTTGCCATTGAAAAACATCATGTTATTCATATACCAGAAATGTTTGAAGCTACTGACTGAATGAAAGGAGCTGGCATCTCACTCTCTTTGAATCTTCTTTATCATGCTAAGAGGAGCAGGAAAAAGCAAAAAATTTCAGAATTGCACCTTGCAATGCGGAGAAATTACTGTTTGTGCATTTACAATATTCATTGATTTTTGCCATTGAAAAACGTCCAGAAATGATTGAAGCTACTGACTGAATGAAAGGAGCTGGCATCTCACTCTCTTTGAATCTTCTTTATCATGCTAAGAGGAGCAGGAAAAAGCAAAAAATTTCAGAATTGCACCTTGCAATGCGGAGAAATTACTGTTTGTGCATTTACAATATTCATTGATTTTTGCCATTGAAAAACGTCCAGAAATGATTGAAGCTACTGACTGAATGAAAGGAGCTGGCATCTCACTCTCTTTGAATCTTCTTTATCATGCTAAGAGGAGCAGGAAAAAGCAAAAAATTTCAGAATTGCAACTTGCAATGCGGAGAAATTACTGTTTGTGCATTTACAATATTCATTGATTTTTGCCATTGAAAAACATCATGTTATTCATATACCAGAAATGATTGAAGCTACTGACTGAATGAAAGGAGCTGGCATCTCACTCTCTTTGAATCTTCTTTATCATGCTAAGAGGAGCAGGAAAAAGCAAAAAATTTCAGAATTGCACCTTGCAATGCGGAGAAATTACTGTTTGTGCATTTACAATATTCATTGATTTTTGCCATTGAAAAACGTCCAGAAATGATTGAAGCTACTGACTGAATGAAAGGAGCTGGCATCTCACTCTCTTTGAATCTTCTTTATCATGCTAAGAGGAGCAGGAAAAAGCAAAAAATTTCAGAATTGCACCTTGCAATGCGGAGAAATTACTGTTTGTGCTTTTACAATATTCATTGATTTTTGCCATTGAAAAACATCATATTATTCATATACCAGAAATGTTTGAAGCTACTGACTGAATGAAAGGACCTGGCATCTCACTCTCTTTGAATCTTCTTTATCATGCTAAGAGGAGCAGGAAAAAGCAAAAAATTTCAGAATTGCACCTTGCAATGCGGAGAAATTACTGTTTGAGCATTTACAATATTCATTGATTTTTGCCATTGAAAAACGTCCAGAAATGATTGAAGCTACTGACTGAATGAAAGGAGCTGGCATCTCACTCTCTTTGAATCTTCTTTATCATGCTAAGAGGAGCAGGAAAAAGCAAAAATTTTCAGAATTGCACCTTGCAATGCGGAGAAATTACTGTTTGTGCATTTACAATATTCATTGATTTTTGCCATTGAAAAACGTCCAGAAATGATTGAAGCTACTGACTGAATGAAAGGAGCTGGCATCTCACTCTCTTTGAATCTTCTTTATCATGCTAAGAGGAGCAGGAAAAAGCAAAAAATTTCAGAATTGCACCTTGCAATGCGGAGAAATTACTGTTTGTGCATTTACAATATTCATTGATTTTTGCCATTGAAAAACATCATGTTATTCATATACCAGAAATGATTGAAGCTACTGACTGAATGAAAGGAGCTGGCATCTTACTCTCTTTGAATCTTCTTTGTCATGCTAAGAGGAGCAGGAAAAAGCAAAAAATTTCAGAATTGCACCTTGCAATGCGGAGAAATTACTGTTTGTGCATTTACAATATTCATTGATTTTTGCCATTGAAAAACGTCCAGAAATGATTGAAGCTACTGACTGAATGAAAGGAGCTGGCATCTCACTCTCTTTGAATCTTCTTTATCATGCTAAGAGGAGCAGGAAAAAGCAAAAAATTTCAGAATTGCACCTTGCAATGCGGAGAAATTACTGTTTGTGCATTTACAATATTCATTGATTTTTGCCATTGAAAAACATCATGTTATTCATATACCAGAAATGTTTGAAGCTACTGACTGAATGAAAGGAGCTGGCATCTCACTCTCTTTGAATCTTCTTTATCATGCTAAGAGGAGCAGGAAAAAGCAAAAAATTTCAGAATTGCACCTTGCAATGCGGAGAAATTACTGTTTGTGCATTTACAATATTCATTGATTTTTGCCATTGAAAAACGTCCAGAAATGATTGAAGCTACTGACTGAATGAAAGGAGCTGGCATCTCACTCTCTTTGAATCTTCTTTATCATGCTAAGAGGAGCAGGAAAAAGCAAAAAATTTCAGAATTGCAACTTGCAATGCGGAGAAATTACTGTTTGTGCATTTACAATATTCATTGATTTTTGCCATTGAAAAACATCATGTTATTCATATACCAGAAATGATTGAAGCTACTGACTGAATGAAAGGAGCTGGCATCTCACTCTCTTTGAATCTTCTTTATCATGCTAAGAGGAGCAGGAAAAAGCAAAAAATTTCAGAATTGCACCTTGCAATGCGGAGAAATTACTGTTTGTGCATTTACAATATTCATTGATTTTTGCCATTGAAAAACGTCCAGAAATGATTGAAGCTACTGACTGAATGAAAGGAGCTGGCATCTCACTCTCTTTGAATCTTCTTTATCATGCTAAGAGGAGCAGGAAAAAGCAAAAAATTTCAGAATTGCACCTTGCAATGCGGAGAAATTACTGTTTGTGCTTTTACAATATTCATTGATTTTTGCCATTGAAAAACATCATATTATTCATATACCAGAAATGTTTGAAGCTACTGACTGAATGAAAGGACCTGGCATCTCACTCTCTTTGAATCTTCTTTATCATGCTAAGAGGAGCAGGAAAAAGCAAAAAATTTCAGAATTGCACCTTGCAATGCGGAGAAATTACTGTTTGTGCATTTACAATATTCATTGATTTTTGCCATTGAAAAACGTCCAGAAATGATTGAAGCTACTGACTGAATGAAAGGAGCTGGCATCTCACTCTCTTTGAATCTTCTTTATCATGCTAAGAGGAGCAGGAAAAAGCAAAAAATTTCAGAATTGCACCTTGCAATGCGGAGAAATTACTGTTTGTGCATTTACAATATTCATTGATTTTTGCCATTGAAAAACGTCCAGAAATGATTGAAGCTACTGACTGAATGAAAGGAGCTGGCATCTCACTCTCTTTGAATCTTCTTTATCATGCTAAGAGGAGCAGGAAAAAGCAAAAAATTTCAGAATTGCACCTTGCAATGCGGAGAAATTACTGTTTGTGCATTTACAATATTCATTGATTTTTGCCATTGAAAAACATCATGTTATTCATATACCAGAAATGATTGAAGCTACTGACTGAATGAAAGGAGCTGGCATCTCACTCTCTTTGAATCTTCTTTATCATGCTAAGAGGAGCAGGAAAAAGCAAAAAATTTCAGAATTGCAACTTGCAATGCGGAGAAATTACTGTTTGTGCATTTACAATATTCATTGATTTTTGCCATTGAAAAACATCATGTTATTCATATACCAGAAATGATTGAAGCTACTGACTGAATGAAAGGAGCTGGCATCTCACTCTCTTTGAATCTTCTTTATCATGCTAAGAGGAGCAGGAAAAAGCAAAAAATTTCAGAATTGCACCTTGCAATGCGGAGAAATTACTGTTTGTGCATTTACAATATTCATTGATTTTTGCCATTGAAAAACGTCCAGAAATGATTGAAGCTACTGACTGAATGAAAGGAGCTGGCATCTCACTCTCTTTGAATCTTCTTTATCATGCTAAGAGGAGCAGGAAAAAGCAAAAAATTTCAGAATTGCACCTTGCAATGTGGAGAAATTACTGTTTGTGCTTTTACAATATTCATTGATTTTTGCCATTGAAAAACATCATATTATTCATATACCAGAAATGTTTGAAGCTACTGACTGAATGAAAGGAGCTGGCATCTCACTCTCTTTGAATCTTCTTTATCATGCTAAGAGGAGCAGGAAAAAGCAAAAAATTTCAGAATTGCACCTTGCAATGCGGAGAAATTACTGTTTGTGCATTTACAATATTCATTGATTTTTGCCATTGAAAAACGTCCAGAAATGATTGAAGCTACTGACTGAATGAAAGGAGCTGGCATCTCACTCTCTTTGAATATTCTTTATCATGCTAAGAGGAGCAGGAAAAAGCAAAAAATTTCAGAATTGCACCTTGCAATGCGGAGAAATTACTGTTTGTGCATTTACAATATTCATTGATTTTTGCCATTGAAAAACGTCCAGAAATGATTGAAGCTACTGACTGAATGAAAGGAGCTGGCATCTCACTCTCTTTGAATCTTCTTTATCATGCTAAGAGGAGCAGGAAAAAGCAAAAAATTTCAGAATTGCACCTTGCAATGCGGAGAAATTACTGTTTGTGCATTTACAATATTCATTGATTTTTGCCATTGAAAAACATCATGTTATTCATATAGCAGAAATGATTGAAGCTACTGACTGAATGAAAGGAGCTGGCATCTTACTCTCTTTGAATCTTCTTTGTCATGCTAAGAGGAGCAGGAAAAAGCAAAAAATTTCAGAATTGCACCTTGCAATGCGGAGAAATTACTGTTTGTGCATTTACAATATTCATTGATTTTTGCCATTGAAAAACGTCCAGAAATGATTGAAGCTACTGACTGAATGAAAGGAGCTGGCATCTCACTCTCTTTGAATCTTCTTTATCATGCTAAGAGGAGCAGGAAAAAGCAAAAAATTTCAGAATTGCACCTTGCAATGCGGAGAAATTACTGTTTGTGCATTTACAATATTCATTGATTTTTGCCATTGAAAAACGTCCAGAAATGATTGAAGCTACTGACTGAATGAAAGGAGCTGGCATCTCACTCTCTTTGAATCTTCTTTATCATGCTAAGAGGAGCAGGAAAAAGCAAAAAATTTCAGAATTGCACCTTGCAATGCGGAGAAATTACTGTTTGTGCATTTACAATATTCATTGATTTTTGCCATTGAAAAACATCATGTTATTCATATACCAGAAATGTTTGTAGCTACTGACTGAATGAAAGGAGCTGGCATCTCACTCTCTTTGAATCTTCTTTATCATGCTAAGAGGAGCAGGAAAAAGCAAAAAATTTCAGAATTGCACCTTGCAATGCGGAGAAATTACTGTTTGTGCATTTACAATATTCATTGATTTTTGCCATTGAAAAACGTCCAGAAATGATTGAAGCTACTGACTGAATGGAAGGAGCTGGCATCTCACTCTCTTTGAATCTTCTTTATCATGCTAAGAGGAGCAGGAAAAAGCAAAAAATTTCAGAATTGCACCTTACAATGTGGAGAAATTACTGTTTGTGCATTTACAATATTCATTGATTTTTGCCATTGAAAAACATCATGTTATTCATATACCAGAAATGATTGAAGCTACTGACTGAATGAAAGCAGCTGGCATCTCACTCTCTTTGAATCTTCATTATCATGCTAAGAGGAGCAGGAAAAAGCAAAAAATTTCAGAATTGCACCTTGCAATGCGGAGAAATTACTGTTTGTGCATTTACAATATTCATTGATTTTTGCCATTGAAAAACATCATGTTATTCATATACCAGCAATGTTTGAAGCTACTGACTGAATGAAAGGAGCTGGCATCTCACTCTCTTTGAATCTTCTTTATCATGCTAAGAGGAGCAGGAAAAAGCAAAAAATTTCAGAATTGCACCTTGCAATGCGGAGAAATTACTGTTTGTGCATTTACAATATTCATTGATTTTTGCCATTGAAAAACGTCCAGAAATGATTGAAGCTACTGACTGAATGAAAGGAGCTGGCATCTCACTCTCTTTGAATCTTCTTTATCATGCTAAGAGGAGCAGGAAAAAGCAAAAAATTTCAGAATTGCACCTTGCAATGCGGAGAAATTACTGTTTGTGCATTTACAATATTCATTGATTTTTGCCATTGAAAAACGTCCAGAAATGATTGAAGCTACTGACTGAATGAAAGGAGCTGGCATCTCACTCTCTTTGAATCTTCTTTATCATGCTAAGAGGAGCAGGAAAAAGCAAAAAATTTCAGAATTGCACCTTGCAATGCGGAGAAATTACTGTTTGTGCTTTTACAATATTCATTGATTTTTGCCATTGAAAAACATCATATTATTCATATACCAGAAATGTTTGAAGCTACTGACTGAATGAAAGGACCTGGCATCTCACTCTCCTTTGAATCTTCTTTATCATGCTAAGAGGAGCAGGAAAAAGCAAAAAATTTCAGAATTGCACCTTGCAATGCGGAGAAATTACTGTTTGAGCATTTACAATATTCATTGATTTTTGCCATTGAAAAACGTCCAGAAATGATTGAAGCTACTGACTGAATGAAAGGAGCTGGCATCTCACTCTCTTTGAATCTTCTTTATCATGCTAAGAGGAGCAGGAAAAAGCAAAAATTTTCAGAATTGCACCTTGCAATGCGGAGAAATTACTGTTTGTGCATTTACAATATTCATTGATTTTTGCCATTGAAAAACGTCCAGAAATGATTGAAGCTACTGACTGAATGAAAGGAGCTGGCATCTCACTCTCTTTGAATCTTCTTTATCATGCTAAGAGGAGCAGGAAAAAGCAAAAAATTTCAGAATTGCACCTTGCAATGCGGAGAAATTACTGTTTGTGCATTTACAATATTCATTGATTTTTGCCATTGAAAAACATCATGTTATTCATATACCAGAAATGATTGAAGCTACTGACTGAATGAAAGGAGCTGGCATCTTACTCTCTTTGAATCTTCTTTGTCATGCTAAGAGGAGCAGGAAAAAGCAAAAAATTTCAGAATTGCACCTTGCAATGCGGAGAAATTACTGTTTGTGCATTTACAATATTCATTGATTTTTGCCATTGAAAAACGTCCAGAAATGATTGAAGCTACTGACTGAATGAAAGGAGCTGGCATCTCACTCTCTTTGAATCTTCTTTATCATGCTAAGAGGAGCAGGAAAAAGCAAAAAATTTCAGAATTGCACCTTGCAATGCGGAGAAATTACTGTTTGTGCATTTACAATATTCATTGATTTTTGCCATTGAAAAACATCATGTTATTCATATACCAGAAATGTTTGAAGCTACTGACTGAATGAAAGGAGCTGGCATCTCACTCTCTTTGAATCTTCTTTATCATGCTAAGAGGAGCAGGAAAAAGCAAAAAATTTCAGAATTGCACCTTGCAATGCGGAGAAATTACTGTTTGTGCATTTACAATATTCATTGATTTTTGCCATTGAAAAACGTCCAGAAATGATTGAAGCTACTGACTGAATGAAAGGAGCTGGCATCTCACTCTCTTTGAATCTTCTTTATCATGCTAAGAGGAGCAGGAAAAAGCAAAAAATTTCAGAATTGCAACTTGCAATGCGGAGAAATTACTGTTTGTGCATTTACAATATTCATTGATTTTTGCCATTGAAAAACATCATGTTATTCATATACCAGAAATGATTGAAGCTACTGACTGAATGAAAGGAGCTGGCATCTCACTCTCTTTGAATCTTCTTTATCATGCTAAGAGGAGCAGGAAAAAGCAAAAAATTTCAGAATTGCACCTTGCAATGCGGAGAAATTACTGTTTGTGCATTTACAATATTCATTGATTTTTGCCATTGAAAAACGTCCAGAAATGATTGAAGCTACTGACTGAATGAAAGGAGCTGGCATCTCACTCTCTTTGAATCTTCTTTATCATGCTAAGAGGAGCAGGAAAAAGCAAAAAATTTCAGAATTGCACCTTGCAATGCGGAGAAATTACTGTTTGTGCTTTTACAATATTCATTGATTTTTGCCATTGAAAAACATCATATTATTCATATACCAGAAATGTTTGAAGCTACTGACTGAATGAAAGGACCTGGCATCTCACTCTCTTTGAATCTTCTTTATCATGCTAAGAGGAGCAGGAAAAAGCAAAAAATTTCAGAATTGCACCTTGCAATGCGGAGAAATTACTGTTTGTGCATTTACAATATTCATTGATTTTTGCCATTGAAAAACGTCCAGAAATGATTGAAGCTACTGACTGAATGAAAGGAGCTGGCATCTCACTCTCTTTGAATCTTCTTTATCATGCTAAGAGGAGCAGGAAAAAGCAAAAAATTTCAGAATTGCACCTTGCAATGCGGAGAAATTACTGTTTGTGCATTTACAATATTCATTGATTTTTGCCATTGAAAAACGTCCAGAAATGATTGAAGCTACTGACTGAATGAAAGGAGCTGGCATCTCACTCTCTTTGAATCTTCTTTATCATGCTAAGAGGAGCAGGAAAAAGCAAAAAATATCAGAATTGCACCTTGCAATGCGGAGAAATTACTGTTTGTGCATTTACAATATTCATTGATTTTTGCCATTGAAAAACGTCCAGAAATGATTGAAGCTACTGACTGAATGAAAGGAGCTGGCATCTCACTCTCTTTGAATCTTCTTTATCATGCTAAGAGGAGCAGGAAAAAGCAAAAAATTTCAGAATTGCACCTTGCAATGCGGAGAAATTACTGTTTGTGCATTTACAATATTCATTGATTTTTGCCATTGAAAAACATCATGTTATTCATATACCAGAAATGATTGAAGCTACTGACTGAATGAAAGGAGCTGGCATCTCACTCTCTTTGAATCTTCTTTATCATGCTAAGAGGAGCAGGAAAAAGCAAAAAATTTCAGAATT
This sequence comes from Phyllobates terribilis, assembly GCF_046119375.1. NCBI lineage: Eukaryota > Metazoa > Chordata > Amphibia > Anura > Dendrobatidae > Phyllobates > Phyllobates terribilis. The sequence goes on from NW_027366215.1 coordinate 50,710, forward strand.
GCAACTTGCAATGCGGAGAAATTACTGTTTGTGCATTTACAATATTCATTGATTTTTGCCATTGAAAAACATCATGTTATTCATATACCAGAAATGATTGAAGCTACTGACTGAATGAAAGGAGCTGGCATCTCACTCTCTTTGAATCTTCTTTATCATGCTAAGAGGAGCAGGAAAAAGCAAAAAATTTCAGAATTGCACCTTGCAATGCGGAGAAATTACTGTTTGTGCATTTACAATATTCATTGATTTTTGCCATTGAAAAACGTCCAGAAGTGATTGAAGCTACTGACTGAATGAAAGGAGCTGGCATCTCACTCTCTTTGAATCTTCTTTATCATGCTAAGAGGAGCAGGAAAAAGCAAAAAATTTCAGAATTGCACCTTGCAATGTGGAGAAATTACTGTTTGTGCTTTTACAATATTCATTGATTTTTGCCATTGAAAAACATCATATTATTCATATACCAGAAATGTTTGAAGCTACTGACTGAATGAAAGGAGCTGGCATCTCACTCTCTTTGAATCTTCTTTATCATGCTAAGAGGAGCAGGAAAAAGCAAAAAATTTCAGAATTGCACCTTGCAATGCGGAGAAATTACTGTTTGTGCATTTACAATATTCATTGATTTTTGCCATTGAAAAACGTCCAGAAATGATTGAAGCTACTGACTGAATGAAAGGAGCTGGCATCTCACTCTCTTTGAATCTTCTTTATCATGCTAAGAGGAGCAGGAAAAAGCAAAAAATTTCAGAATTGCACCTTGCAATGCGGAGAAATTACTGTTTGTGCATTTACAATATTCATTGATTTTTGCCATTGAAAAACGTCCAGAAATGATTGAAGCTACTGACTGAATGAAAGGAGCTGGCATCTCACTCTCTTTGAATCTTCTTTATCATGCTAAGAGGAGCAGGAAAAAGCAAAAAATTTCAGAATTGCACCTTGCAATGCGGAGAAATTACTGTTTGTGCATTTACAATATTCATTGATTTTTGCCATTGAAAAACATCATGTTATTCATATAGCAGAAATGATTGAAGCTACTGACTGAATGAAAGGAGCTGGCATCTTACTCTCTTTGAATCTTCTTTGTCATGCTAAGAGGAGCAGGAAAAAGCAAAAAATTTCAGAATTGCACCTTGCAATGCGGAGAAATTACTGTTTGTGCATTTACAATATTCATTGATTTTTGCCATTGAAAAACGTCCAGAAATGATTGAAGCTACTGACTGAATGAAAGGAGCTGGCATCTCACTCTCTTTGAATCTTCTTTATCATGCTAAGAGGAGCAGGAAAAAGCAAAAAATTTCAGAATTGCACCTTGCAATGCGGAGAAATTACTGTTTGTGCATTTACAATATTCATTGATTTTTGCCATTGAAAAACGTCCAGAAATGATTGAAGCTACTGACTGAATGAAAGGAGCTGGCATCTCACTCTCTTTGAATCTTCTTTATCATGCTAAGAGGAGCAGGAAAAAGCAAAAAATTTCAGAATTGCACCTTGCAATGCGGAGAAATTACTGTTTGTGCATTTACAATATTCATTGATTTTTGCCATTGAAAAACATCATGTTATTCATATACCAGAAATGTTTGTAGCTACTGACTGAATGAAAGGAGCTGGCATCTCACTCTCTTTGAATCTTCTTTATCATGCTAAGAGGAGCAGGAAAAAGCAAAAAATTTCAGAATTGCACCTTGCAATGCGGAGAAATTACTGTTTGTGCATTTACAATATTCATTGATTTTTGCCATTGAAAAACGTCCAGAAATGATTGAAGCTACTGACTGAATGGAAGGAGCTGGCATCTCACTCTCTTTGAATCTTCTTTATCATGCTAAGAGGAGCAGGAAAAAGCAAAAAATTTCAGAATTGCACCTTACAATGTGGAGAAATTACTGTTTGTGCATTTACAATATTCATTGATTTTTGCCATTGAAAAACATCATGTTATTCATATACCAGAAATGATTGAAGCTACTGACTGAATGAAAGCAGCTGGCATCTCACTCTCTTTGAATCTTCATTATCATGCTAAGAGGAGCAGGAAAAAGCAAAAAATTTCAGAATTGCACCTTGCAATGCGGAGAAATTACTGTTTGTGCATTTACAATATTCATTGATTTTTGCCATTGAAAAACATCATGTTATTCATATACCAGAAATGTTTGAAGCTACTGACTGAATGAAAGGAGCTGGCATCTCACTCTCTTTGAATCTTCTTTATCATGCTAAGAGGAGCAGGAAAAAGCAAAAAATTTCAGAATTGCACCTTGCAATGCGGAGAAATTACTGTTTGTGCATTTACAATATTCATTGATTTTTGCCATTGAAAAACGTCCAGAAATGATTGAAGCTACTGACTGAATGAAAGGAGCTGGCATCTCACTCTCTTTGAATCTTCTTTATCATGCTAAGAGGAGCAGGAAAAAGCAAAAAATTTCAGAATTGCACCTTGCAATGCGGAGAAATTACTGTTTGTGCATTTACAATATTCATTGATTTTTGCCATTGAAAAACGTCCAGAAATGATTGAAGCTACTGACTGAATGAAAGGAGCTGGCATCTCACTCTCTTTGAATCTTCTTTATCATGCTAAGAGGAGCAGGAAAAAGCAAAAAATTTCAGAATTGCAACTTGCAATGCGGAGAAATTACTGTTTGTGCATTTACAATATTCATTGATTTTTGCCATTGAAAAACATCATGTTATTCATATACCAGAAATGATTGAAGCTACTGACTGAATGAAAGGAGCTGGCATCTCACTCTCTTTGAATCTTCTTTATCATGCTAAGAGGAGCAGGAAAAAGCAAAAAATTTCAGAATTGCACCTTGCAATGCGGAGAAATTACTGTTTGTGCATTTACAATATTCATTGATTTTTGCCATTGAAAAACGTCCAGAAATGATTGAAGCTACTGACTGAATGAAAGGAGCTGGCATCTCACTCTCTTTGAATCTTCTTTATCATGCTAAGAGGAGCAGGAAAAAGCAAAAAATTTCAGAATTGCACCTTGCAATGCGGAGAAATTACTGTTTGTGCTTTTACAATATTCATTGATTTTTGCCATTGAAAAACATCATATTATTCATATACCAGAAATGTTTGAAGCTACTGACTGAATGAAAGGACCTGGCATCTCACTCTCTTTGAATCTTCTTTATCATGCTAAGAGGAGCAGGAAAAAGCAAAAAATTTCAGAATTGCACCTTGCAATGCGGAGAAATTACTGTTTGAGCATTTACAATATTCATTGATTTTTGCCATTGAAAAACGTCCAGAAATGATTGAAGCTACTGACTGAATGAAAGGAGCTGGCATCTCACTCTCTTTGAATCTTCTTTATCATGCTAAGAGGAGCAGGAAAAAGCAAAAATTTTCAGAATTGCACCTTGCAATGCGGAGAAATTACTGTTTGTGCATTTACAATATTCATTGATTTTTGCCATTGAAAAACGTCCAGAAATGATTGAAGCTACTGACTGAATGAAAGGAGCTGGCATCTCACTCTCTTTGAATCTTCTTTATCATGCTAAGAGGAGCAGGAAAAAGCAAAAAATTTCAGAATTGCACCTTGCAATGCGGAGAAATTACTGTTTGTGCATTTACAATATTCATTGATTTTTGCCATTGAAAAACATCATGTTATTCATATACCAGAAATGATTGAAGCTACTGACTGAATGAAAGGAGCTGGCATCTTACTCTCTTTGAATCTTCTTTGTCATGCTAAGAGGAGCAGGAAAAAGCAAAAAATTTCAGAATTGCACCTTGCAATGCGGAGAAATTACTGTTTGTGCATTTACAATATTCATTGATTTTTGCCATTGAAAAACGTCCAGAAATGATTGAAGCTACTGACTGAATGAAAGGAGCTGGCATCTCACTCTCTTTGAATCTTCTTTATCATGCTAAGAGGAGCAGGAAAAAGCAAAAAATTTCAGAATTGCACCTTGCAATGCGGAGAAATTACTGTTTGTGCATTTACAATATTCATTGATTTTTGCCATTGAAAAACATCATGTTATTCATATACCAGAAATGTTTGAAGCTACTGACTGAATGAAAGGAGCTGGCATCTCACTCTCTTTGAATCTTCTTTATCATGCTAAGAGGAGCAGGAAAAAGCAAAAAATTTCAGAATTGCACCTTGCAATGCGGAGAAATTACTGTTTGTGCATTTACAATATTCATTGATTTTTGCCATTGAAAAACGTCCAGAAATGATTGAAGCTACTGACTGAATGAAAGGAGCTGGCATCTCACTCTCTTTGAATCTTCTTTATCATGCTAAGAGGAGCAGGAAAAAGCAAAAAATTTCAGAATTGCAACTTGCAATGCGGAGAAATTACTGTTTGTGCATTTACAATATTCATTGATTTTTGCCATTGAAAAACATCATGTTATTCATATACCAGAAATGATTGAAGCTACTGACTGAATGAAAGGAGCTGGCATCTCACTCTCTTTGAATCTTCTTTATCATGCTAAGAGGAGCAGGAAAAAGCAAAAAATTTCAGAATTGCACCTTGCAATGCGGAGAAATTACTGTTTGTGCATTTACAATATTCATTGATTTTTGCCATTGAAAAACGTCCAGAAATGATTGAAGCTACTGACTGAATGAAAGGAGCTGGCATCTCACTCTCTTTGAATCTTCTTTATCATGCTAAGAGGAGCAGGAAAAAGCAAAAAATTTCAGAATTGCACCTTGCAATGCGGAGAAATTACTGTTTGTGCTTTTACAATATTCATTGATTTTTGCCATTGAAAAACATCATATTATTCATATACCAGAAATGTTTGAAGCTACTGACTGAATGAAAGGACCTGGCATCTCACTCTCTTTGAATCTTCTTTATCATGCTAAGAGGAGCAGGAAAAAGCAAAAAATTTCAGAATTGCACCTTGCAATGCGGAGAAATTACTGTTTGTGCATTTACAATATTCATTGATTTTTGCCATTGAAAAACGTCCAGAAATGATTGAAGCTACTGACTGAATGAAAGGAGCTGGCATCTCACTCTCTTTGAATCTTCTTTATCATGCTAAGAGGAGCAGGAAAAAGCAAAAAATTTCAGAATTGCACCTTGCAATGCGGAGAAATTACTGTTTGTGCATTTACAATATTCATTGATTTTTGCCATTGAAAAACGTCCAGAAATGATTGAAGCTACTGACTGAATGAAAGGAGCTGGCATCTCACTCTCTTTGAATCTTCTTTATCATGCTAAGAGGAGCAGGAAAAAGCAAAAAATTTCAGAATTGCACCTTGCAATGCGGAGAAATTACTGTTTGTGCATTTACAATATTCATTGATTTTTGCCATTGAAAAACATCATGTTATTCATATACCAGAAATGATTGAAGCTACTGACTGAATGAAAGGAGCTGGCATCTTACTCTCTTTGAATCTTCTTTGTCATGCTAAGAGGAGCAGGAAAAAGCAAAAAATTTCAGAATTGCACCTTGCAATGCGGAGAAATTACTGTTTGTGCATTTACAATATTCATTGATTTTTGCCATTGAAAAACGTCCAGAAATGATTGAAGCTACTGACTGAATGAAAGGAGCTGGCATCTCACTCTCTTTGAATCTTCTTTATCATGCTAAGAGGAGCAGGAAAAAGCAAAAAATTTCAGAATTGCACCTTGCAATGCGGAGAAATTACTGTTTGTGCATTTACAATATTCATTGATTTTTGCCATTGAAAAACGTCCAGAAATGATTGAAGCTACTGACTGAATGAAAGGAGCTGGCATCTCACTCTCTTTGAATCTTCTTTATCATGCTAAGAGGAGCAGGAAAAAGCAAAAAATTTCAGAATTGCACCTTGCAATGCGGAGAAATTACTGTTTGTGCATTTACAATATTCATTGATTTTTGCCATTGAAAAACATCATGTTATTCATATACCAGAAATGTTTGTAGCTACTGACTGAATGAAAGGAGCTGGCATCTCACTCTCTTTGAATCTTCTTTATCATGCTAAGAGGAGCAGGAAAAAGCAAAAAATTCCAGAATTGCACCTTGCAATGCGGAGAAATTACTGTTTGTGCATTTACAATATTCATTGATTTTTGCCATTGAAAAACGTCCAGAAATGATTGAAGCTACTGACTGAATGAAAGGAGCTGGCATCTCACTCTCTTTGAATCTTCTTTATCATGCTAAGAGGAGCAGGAAAAAGCAAAAAATTTCAGAATTGCACCTTGCAATGCGGAGAAATTACTGTTTGTGCATTTACAATATTCATTGATTTTTGCCATTGAAAAACGTCCAGAAATGATTGAAGCTACTGACTGAATGAAAGGAGCTGGCATCTCACTCTCTTTGAATCTTCTTTATTATGCTAAGAGGAGCAGGAAAAAGCAAAAAATTTCAGAATTGCACCTTGCAATGCGGAGAAATTACTCTTTGTGCATTTACAATATTCATTGATTTTTGCCATTGAAAAACATCATGTTATTCATATACCAGAAATGTTTGAAGCTACTGACTGAATGAAAGGAGCTGGCATCTCACTCTCTTTGAATCTTCTTTATCATGCTAAGAGGAGCAGGAAAAAGCAAAAAATTTCAGAATTGCACCTTGCAATGCGGAGAAATTACTGTTTGTGCATTTACAATATTCATTGATTTTTGCCATTGAAAAACATCATGTTATTCATATACCAGAAATGTTTGAAGCTACTGACTGAATGAAAGGAGCTGGCATCTCACTCTCTTTGAATCTTCTTTATCATGCTAAGAGGAGCAGGAAAAAGCAAAAAATTTCAGAATTGCACCTTGCAATGTGGAGAAATTACTGTTTGTGCATTTACAATATTCATTGATTTTTACCATTGAAAAACGTCCAGAAATGATTGAAGCTACTGACTGAATGAAAGTAGCTGGCATCTCACTCTCTTTGAATCTTCTTTATCATGCTAAGAGGAGCAGGAAAAAGCAAAAAATTTCAGACTTGCACCTTGCAATGCGGAGAAATTACTGTTTGTGCATTTACAATATTCATTGATTTTTGCCATTGAAAAACATCATGTTATTCATATACCAGAAATGTTTGAAGCTACTGACTGAATGAAAGGAGCTGGCATCTCACTCTCTTTGAATCTTCTTTATCATGCTAAGAGGAGCAGGAAAAAGCAAAAAATTTCAGAATTGCACCTTGCAATGCGGAGAAATTACTGTTTGTGCATTTACAATATTCATTGATTTTTGCCATTGAAAAACGTCCAGAAATGATTGAAGCTACTGACTGAATGAAAGGAGCTGGCATCTCACTCTCTTTGAATCTTCTTTATCATGCTAAGAGGAGCAGGAAAAAGCAAAAAATTTCAGAATTGCACCTTGCAATGCGGAGAAATTACTGTTTGTGCATTTACAATATTCATTGATTTTTGCCATTGAAAAACGTCCAGAAATGATTGAAGCTACTGACTGAATGAAAGGAGCTGGCATCTCACTCTCTTTGAATCTTCTTTATCATGCTAAGAGGAGCAGGAAAAATCAAAAAATTTCAGAATTGCACCTTGCAATGCGGAGAAATTACTGTTTGTGCATTTACAATATTCAATGATTTTTGCCATTGAAAAACATGTTATTCATATACCAGAAATGTTTGAAGCTACTGACTGAATGAAAGGAGCTGGCACCTCACTCTCTTTGAATCTTCTTTATCATGCTAAGAGGAGCGGGAAAAAGCAAAAAATTTCAGAATTGCACCTTGCAATGCGGAGAAATTACTGTTTGTGCATTTACAATATTCATTGATTTTTGCCATTGAAAAACATCCAGAAATGATTGAAGGTACTGACTGAATGAAAGGAGCTGGCATCTCACTCTCTTTGAATCTTCTTTATCATGCTAAGAGGAGCAGGAAAAAGCAAAAAATTTCAGAATTGCACCTTGCAATGCGGAGAAATTACTGTTTGTGCATTTACAATATTCATTGATTTTTGCCATTGAAAAACGTCCAGAAATGATTGAAGCTACTGACTGAATGAAAGGAGCTGGCATCTCACTCTCTTTGAATCTTCTTTATCATGCTAAGAGGAGCAGGAAAAAGCCAAAAATTTCAGAATTGCACCTTGCAATGCGGAGAAATTACAGTTTGTGCATTTACAATATTCATTGATTTTTGCCATTGAAAAACATCCAGAAATGATTGAAGCTACTGACTGAATGAAAGGAGCTGGCATCTCACTCTCTTTGAATATTCTTTATCATGCTAAGAGGAGCAGGAAAAAGCAAAAAATTTCAGAATTGCACCTTGCAATGCGGAGAAATTACTGTTTGTGCATTTACAATATTCATTGATTTTTGCCATTGAAAAACATCATGTTATTCATATACCAGAAATGTTTGAAGCTACTGACTGAATGAAAGGAGCTGGCATCTCACTCTCTTTGAATCTTCTTTATCATGCTAAGAGGAGCAGGAAAAAGCAAAAAATTTCAGAATTGCACCTTGCAATGCGGAGAAATTACTGTTTGTGCATTTACAATATTCATTGATTTTTGCCATTGAAAAACATCATGTTATTCATATACCAGAAATGTTTGAAGCTACTGACTGAATGAAAGGAGCTGGCATCTCACTCTCTTTGAATCTTCTTTATCATGCTAAGAGGAGCAGGAAAAAGCAAAAAATTTCAGAATTGCACCTTGCAATGTGGAGAAATTACTGTTTGTGCATTTACAATATTCATTGATTTTTACCATTGAAAAACGTCCAGAAATGATTGAAGCTACTGACTGAATGAAAGTAGCTGGCATCTCACTCTCTTTGAATCTTCTTTATCATGCTAAGAGGAGCAGGAAAAAGCAAAAAATTTCAGAATTGCACCTTGCAATGCAGAGAAATTACTGTTTGTGCATTTACAATATTCATTGATTTTTGCCATTGAAAAACATCATGTTATTCATATACCAGAAATGTTTGAAGCTACTGACTGAATGAAAGGAGCTGGCATCTCACTCTCTTTGAATCTTCTTTATCATGCTAAGAGGAGCAGGAAAAAGCAAAAAATTTCAGAATTCCACCTTGCAATGTGGAGAAATTACTGTTTGTGCATTTACAATATTCATTGATTTTTACCATTGAAAAACGTCCAGAAATGATTGAAGCTACTGACTGAATGAAAGTAGCTGGCATCTCACTCTCTTTGAATCTTCTTTATCATGCTAAGAGGAGCAGGAAAAAGCAAAAAATTTCAGACTTGCACCTTGCAATGCGGAGAAATTACTGTTTGTGCATTTACAATATTCATTGATTTTTGCCATTGAAAAACATCATGTTATTCATATACCAGAAATGTTTGAAGCTACTGACTGAATGAAAGGAGCTGGCATCTCACTCTCTTTGAATCTTGTTTATCATGCTAAGAGGAGCAGGAAAAAGCAAAAAATTTCAGAATTGCACCTTGCAATGCGGAGAAATTACTGTTTGTGCATTTACAATATTCATTGATTTTTGCCATTGAAAAACGTCCAGAAATGATTGAAGCTACTGACTGAATGAAAGGAGCTGGCATCTCACTCTCTTTGAATCTTGTTTATCATGCTAAGAGGAGCAGGAAAAAGCAAAAAATTTCAGAATTGCACCTTGCAATGCGGAGAAATTACTGTTTGTGCATTTACAATATTCATTGATTTTTGCCATTGAAAAACGTCCAGAAATGATTGAAGCTACTGACTGAATGAAAGGAGCTGGCATCTCACTCTCTTTGAATCTTCTTTATCATGCTAAGAGGAGCAGGAAAAAGCAAAAAATTTCAGAATTGCACCTTGCAATGCGGAGAAATTACTGTTTGTGCATTTACAATATTCATTGATTTTTGCCATTGAAAAACATCATGTTATTCATATACCAGAAATGATTGAAGCTACTGACTGAATGAAAGGAGCTGGCATCTCACTCTCTTTGAATCTTCTTTATCATGCTAAGAGGAGCAGGAAAAAGCAAAAAATTTCAGAATTGCACCTTGCAATGCGGAGAAATTACTGTTTGTGCATTTACAATATTCATTGATTTTTGCCATTGAAAAACGTCCAGAAATGATTGAAGCTACTGACTGAATGAAAGGAACTGGCATCTCACTCTCTTTGAATCTTCTTTATCATGCTAAGAGGAGCAGGAAAAAGCAAAAAATTTCAGAATTGCACCTTGCAATGCGGAGAAATTACTGTTTGTGCATTTACAAAATTCATTGATTTTTGCCATTGAAAAACATCATGTTATTCATATACCAGAAATGTTTGAAGCTACTGACTGAATGAAAGGAGCTGACATCTCACTCTCTTTGAATCTTCTTTATCATGCTAAGAGGAGCAGGAAAAAGCAAAAAATTTCAGAATTGCACCTTGCAATGCGGAGAAATTACTGTTTGTGCATTTACAATATTCATTGATTTTTGCCATTGAAAAACGTCCAGAAATGATTGAAGCTACTGACTGAATGAAAGGAGCTGGCATCTCACTCTCTTTGAATCTTCTTTATCATGCTAAGAGGAGCAGGAAAAAGCAAAAAATTTCAGAATTGCACCTTGCAATGCGGAGAAATTACTGTTTGTGCATTTACAATATTCATTGATTTTTGCCATTGAAAAACGTCCAGAAATGATTGAAGCTACTGACTGAATGAAAGGAGCTGGCATCTCACTCTCTTTGAATCTTCTTTATCATGCTAAGAGGAGCAGGAAAAAGCAAAAAATTTCAGAATTGCACCTTGCAATGCGGAGAAATTACTGTTTGTGCATTTACAATATTCATTGATTTTTGCCATTGAAAAACATCATGTTATTCATATACCAGAAATGATTGAAGCTACTGACTGAATGAAAGGAGCTGGCATCTCACTCTCTTTGAATCTTCTTTATCATGCTAAGAGGAGCAGGAAAAAGCAAAAAATTTCAGAATTGCACCTTGCAATGCGGAGAAATTACTGTTTGTGCATTTACAATATTCATTGATTTTTGCCATTGAAAAACGTCCAGAAATGATTGAAGCTACTGACTGAATGAAAGGAACTGGCATCTCACTCTCTTTGAATCTTCTTTATCATGCTAAGAGGAGCAGGAAAAAGCAAAAAATTTCAGAATTGCACCTTGCAATGCGGAGAAATTACTGTTTGTGCATTTACAAAATTCATTGATTTTTGCCATTGAAAAACATCATGTTATTCATATACCAGAAATGTTTGAAGCTACTGACTGAATGAAAGGAGCTGACATCTCACTCTCTTTGAATCTTCTTTATCATGCTAAGAGGAGCAGGAAAAAGCAAAAAATTTCAGAATTGCACCTTGCAATGCGTAGAAATTACTGTTTGTGCATTTACAATATTCATTGATTTTTGCCATTGAAAAAGGTCCAGAAATGATTGAAGCTACTGACTGAATGAAAGGAGCTGGCATCTCACTCTCTTTGAATCTTCTTTATCATGCTAAGAGGAGCAGGAAAAAGCAAAAAATTTCAGAATTGCACCTTGCAATGCGGAGAAATTACTGTTTGTGCATTTACAATATTCATTGATTTTTGCCATTGAAAAACATCATGTTATTCATATACCAGAAATGATTGAAGCTACTGACTGAATGAAAGGAGCTGGCATCTCACTCTCTTTGAATCTTCTTTATCATGCTAAGAGGAGCAGGAAAAAGCAAAAAATTTCAGAATTGCACCTTGCAATGTGGAGAAATTACTGTTTGTGCATTTACAATATTCATTGATTTTTACCATTGAAAAACGTCCAGAAATGATTGAAGCTACTGACTGAATGAAAGTAGCTGGCATCTCACTCTCTTTGAATCTTCTTTATCATGCTAAGAGGAGCAGGAAAAAGCAAAAAATTTCAGACTTGCACCTTGCAATGCGGAGAAATTACTGTTTGTGCATTTACAATATTCATTGATTTTTGCCATTGAAAAACATCATGTTATTCATATACCAGAAATGTTTGAAGCTACTGACTGAATGAAAGGAGCTGGCATCTCACTCTCTTTGAATCTTCTTTATCATGCTAAGAGGAGCAGGAAAAAGCAAAAAATTTCAGAATTGCACCTTGCAATGCGGAGAAATTACTGTTTGTGCATTTACAATATTCATTGATTTTTGCCATTGAAAAACGTCCAGAAATGATTGAAGCTACTGACTGAATGAAAGGAGCTGGCATCTCACTCTCTTTGAATCTTCTTTATCATGCTAAGAGGAGCAGGAAAAAGCAAAAAATTTCAGAATTGCACCTTGCAATGCGGAGAAATTACTGTTTGTGCATTTACAATATTCATTGATTTTTGCCATTGAAAAACGTCCAGAAATGATTGAAGCTACTGACTGAATGAAAGGAGCTGGCATCTCACTCTCTTTGAATCTTCTTTATCATGCTAAGAGGAGCAGGAAAAATCAAAAAATTTCAGAATTTCACCTTGCAATGCGGAGAAATTACTGTTTGTGCATTTACAATATTCAATGATTTTTGCCATTGAAAAACATGTTATTCATATACCAGAAATGTTTGAAGCTACTGACTGAATGAAAGGAGCTGGCACCTCACTCTCTTTGAATCTTCTTTATCATGCTAAGAGGAGCGGGAAAAAGCAAAAAATTTCAGAATTGCACCTTGCAATGCGGAGAAATTACTGTTTGTGCATTTACAAAATTCATTGATTTTTGCCATTGAAAAACATCATGTTATTCATATATCAGAAATGTTTGAAGCTACTGACTGAATGAAAGGAGCTGACATCTCACTCTCTTTGAATCTTCTTTATCATGCTAAGAGGAGCAGGAAAAAGCAAAAAATTTCAGAATTGCACCTTGCAATGCGGAGAAATTACTGTTTGTGCATTTACAATATTCATTGATTTTTGCCATTGAAAAACGTCCAGAAATGATTGAAGCTACTGACTGAATGAAAGGAGCTGGCATCTCACTCTCTTTGAATCTTCTTTATCATGCTAAGAGGAGCAGGAAAAAGCAAAAAATTTCAGAATTGCACCTTGCAATGCGGAGAAATTACTGTTTGTGCATTTACAATATTCATTGATTTTTGCCATTGAAAAACATCATGTTATTCATATACCAGAAATGATTGAAGCTACTGACTGAATGAAAGGAGCTGGCATCTCACTCTCTTTGAATCTTCTTTATCATGCTAAGAGGAGCAGGAAAAAGCAAAAAATTTCAGAATTGCACCTTGCAATGTGGAGAAATTACTGTTTGTGCATTTACAATATTCATTGATTTTTACCATTGAAAAACGTCCAGAAATGATTGAAGCTACTGACTGAGTGAAAGTAACTGGCATCTCACTCTCTTTGAATCTTCTTTATCATGCTAAGAGGAGCAGGAAAAAGCAAAAAATTTCAGACTTGCACCTTGCAATGCGGAGAAATTACTGTTTGTGCATTTACAATATTCATTGATTTTTGCCATTGAAAAACATCATGTTATTCATATACCAGAAATGTTTGAAGCTACTGACTGAATGAAAGGAGCTGGCATCTCACTCTCTTTGAATCTTCTTTATCATGCTAAGAGGAGCAGGAAAAAGCAAAAAATTTCAGAATTGCACCTTGCAATGCGGAGAAATTACTGTTTGTGCATTTACAATATTCATTGATTTTTGCCATTGAAAAACGTCCAGAAATGATTGAAGCTACTGACTGAATGAAAGGAGCTGGCATCTCACTCTCTTTGAATCTTCTTTATCATGCTAAGAGGAGCAGGAAAAAGCAAAAAATTTCAGAATTGCACCTTGCAATGCGGAGAAATTACTGTTTGTGCATTTACAATATTCATTGATTTTTGCCATTGAAAAACGTCCAGAAATGATTGAAGCTACTGACTGAATGAAAGGAGCTGGCATCTCACTCTCTTTGAATCTTCTTTATCATGCTAAGAGGAGCAGGAAAAATCAAAAAATTTCAGAATTTCACCTTGCAATGCGGAGAAATTACTGTTTGTGCATTTACAATATTCAATGATTTTTGCCATTGAAAAACATGTTATTCATATACCAGAAATGTTTGAAGCTACTGACTGAATGAAAGGAGCTGGCACCTCACTCTCTTTGAATCTTCTTTATCATGCTAAGAGGAGCGGGAAAAAGCAAAACATTTCAGAATTGCACCTTGCAATGCGGAGAAATTACTGTTTGTGCATTTACAATATTCATTGATTTTTGCCATTGAAAAACATCCAGAAATGATTGAAGGTACTGACTGAATGAAAGGAGCTGGCATCTCACTCTCTTTGAATCTTCTTTATCATGCTAAGAGGAGCAGGAAAAAGCAAAAAATTTCAGAATTGCACCTTGCAATGTGGAGAAATTACTGTTTGTGCATTTACAATATTCATTGATTTTTGCCATTGAAAAACGTCCAGAAATGATTGAAGCTACTGACTGAATGAAAGGAGCTGGCATCTCACTCTCTTTGAATCTTCTTTATCATGCTAAGAGGAGCAGGAAAAAGCCAAAAATTTCAGAATTGCACCTTGCAATGCGGAGAAATTACTGTTTGTGCATTTACAATATTCATTGATTTTTACCATTGAAAAACGTCCAGAAATGATTGAAGCTACTGACTGAATGAAAGTAGCTGGCATCTCACTCTCTTTGAATCTTCTTTATCATGCTAAGAGGAGCAGGAAAAAGCAAAAAATTTCAGACTTGCACCTTGCAATGCGGAGAAATTACTGTTTGTGCATTTACAATATTCATTGATTTTTGCCATTGAAAAACATCATGTTATTCATATACCAGAAATGTTTGAAGCTACTGACTGAATGAAAGGAGCTGGCATCTCACTCTCTTTGAATCTTCTTTATCATGCTAAGAGGAGCAGGAAAAAGCAAAAAATTTCAGAATTGCACCTTGCAATGCGGAGAAATTACTGTTTGTGCATTTACAATATTCATTGATTTTTGCCATTGAAAAACGTCCAGAAATGATTGAAGCTACTGACTGAATGAAAGGAGCTGGCATCTCACTCTCTTTGAATCTTGTTTATCATGCTAAGAGGAGCAGGAAAAAGCAAAAAATTTCAGAATTGCACCTTGCAATGCGGAGAAATTACTGTTTGTGCATTTACAATATTCATTGATTTTTGCCATTGAAAAAC
The DNA here is from genome assembly GCF_046119375.1 of Phyllobates terribilis. Classification (NCBI taxonomy): domain Eukaryota; kingdom Metazoa; phylum Chordata; class Amphibia; order Anura; family Dendrobatidae; genus Phyllobates; species Phyllobates terribilis. The sequence goes on from NW_027366215.1 coordinate 65,841, forward strand.
GTCCAGAAATGATTGAAGCTACTGACTGAATGAAAGGAGCTGGCATCTCACTCTCTTTGAATCTTCTTTATCATGCTAAGAGGAGCAGGAAAAAGCAAAAAATTTCAGAATTGCACCTTGCAATGCGGAGAAATTACTGTTTGTGCATTTACAATATTCATTGATTTTTGCCATTGAAAAACATCATGTTATTCATATACCAGAAATGATTGAAGCTACTGACTGAATGAAAGGAGCTGGCATCTCACTCTCTTTGAATCTTCTTTATCATGCTAAGAGGAGCAGGAAAAAGCAAAAAATTTCAGAATTGCACCTTGCAATGCGGAGAAATTACTGTTTGTGCATTTACAATATTCATTGATTTTTGCCATTGAAAAACGTCCAGAAATGATTGAAGCTACTGACTGAATGAAAGGAACTGGCATCTCACTCTCTTTGAATCTTCTTTATCATGCTAAGAGGAGCAGGAAAAAGCAAAAAATTTCAGAATTGCACCTTGCAATGCGGAGAAATTACTGTTTGTGCATTTACAAAATTCATTGATTTTTGCCATTGAAAAACATCATGTTATTCATATACCAGAAATGTTTGAAGCTACTGACTGAATGAAAGGAGCTGACATCTCACTCTCTTTGAATCTTCTTTATCATGCTAAGAGGAGCAGGAAAAAGCAAAAAATTTCAGAATTGCACCTTGCAATGCGGAGAAATTACTGTTTGTGCATTTACAATATTCATTGATTTTTGCCATTGAAAAACGTCCAGAAATGATTGAAGCTACTGACTGAATGAAAGGAGCTGGCATCTCACTCTCTTTGAATCTTCTTTATCATGCTAAGAGGAGCAGGAAAAAGCAAAAAATTTCAGAATTGCACCTTGCAATGCGGAGAAATTACTGTTTGTGCATTTACAATATTCATTGATTTTTGCCATTGAAAAACGTCCAGAAATGATTGAAGCTACTGACTGAATGAAAGGAGCTGGCATCTCACTCTCTTTGAATCTTCTTTATCATGCTAAGAGGAGCAGGAAAAAGCAAAAAATTTCAGAATTGCACCTTGCAATGCGGAGAAATTACTGTTTGTGCATTTACAATATTCATTGATTTTTGCCATTGAAAAACGTCCAGAAATGATTGAAGCTACTGACTGAATGAAAGGAACTGGCATCTCACTCTCTTTGAATCTTCTTTATCATGCTAAGAGGAGCAGGAAAAAGCAAAAAATTTCAGAATTGCACCTTGCAATGCGGAGAAATTACTGTTTGTGCATTTACAAAATTCATTGATTTTTGCCATTGAAAAACATCATGTTATTCATATACCAGAAATGTTTGAAGCTACTGACTGAATGAAAGGAGCTGACATCTCACTCTCTTTGAATCTTCTTTATCATGCTAAGAGGAGCAGGAAAAAGCAAAAAATTTCAGAATTGCACCTTGCAATGCGGAGATATTACTGTTTGTGCATTTACAATATTCATTGATTTTTGCCATTGAAAAACGTCCAGAAATGATTGAAGCTACTGACTGAATGAAAGGAGCTGGCATCTCACTCTCTTTGAATCTTCTTTATCATGCTAAGAGGAGCAGGAAAAAGCAAAAAATTTCAGAATTGCACCTTGCAATGCGGAGAAATTACTGTTTGTGCATTAACAATATTCATTGATTTTTGCCATTGAAAAACATCATGTTATTCATATACCAGAAATGATTGAAGCTACTGACTGAATGAAAGGAGCTGGAATCTCACTCTCTTTGAATCTTCTTTATCATGCTAAGAGGAGCAGGAAAAAGCAAAAAATTTCAGAATTGCACCTTGCAATGTGGAGAAATTACTGTTTGTGCATTTACAATATTCATTGATTTTTACCATTGAAAAACGTCCAGAAATGATTGAAGCTACTGACTGAATGAAAGTAGCTGGCATCTCACTCTCTTTGAATCTTCTTTATCATGCTAAGAGGAGCAGGAAAAAGCAAAAAATTTCAGACTTGCACCTTGCAATGCGCAGAAATTACTGTTTGTGCATTTACAATATTCATTGATTTTTGCCATTGAAAAACATCATGTTATTCATATACCAGAAATGTTTGAAGCTACTGACTGAATGAAAGGAGCTGGCATCTCACTCTCTTTGAATCTTCTTTATCATGCTAAGAGGAGCAGGAAAAAGCAAAAAATTTCAGAATTGCACCTTGCAATGCGGAGAAATTACTGTTTGTGCATTTACAATATTCATGGATTTTTGCCATTGAATAACGTCCAGAAATGATTGAAGCTACTGACTGAATGAAAGGAGCTGGCATCTCACTCTCTTTGAATCTTGTTTATCATGCTAAGAGGAGCAGGAAAAAGCAAAAAATTTCAGAATTGCACCTTGCAATGCGGAGAAATTACTGTTTGTGCATTTACAATATTCATTGATTTTTGCCATTGAAAAACGTCCAGAAATGATTGAAGCTACTGACTGAATGAAAGGAGCTGGCATCTCACTCTCTTTGAATCTTCTTTATCATGCTAAGAGGAGCAGGAAAAAGCAAAAAAATTCAGAATTGCACCTTGCAATGCGGAGAAATTACTGTTTGTGCATTTACAATATTCATTGATTTTTGCCATTGAAAAACATCATGTTATTCATATACCAGAAATGATTGAAGCTACTGACTGAATGAAAGGAGCTGGCATCTCACTCTCTTTGAATCTTCTTTATCATGCTAAGAGGAGCAGGAAAAAGCAAAAAATTTCAGAATTGCACATTGCAATGCGGAGAAATTACTGTTTGTGCATTTACAATATTCATTGATTTTTGCCATTGAAAAACGACCAGAAATGATTGAAGCTACTGACTGAATGAAAGGAACTGGCATCTCACTCTCTTTGAATCTTCTTTATCATGCTAAGAGGAGCAGGAAAAAGCAAAAAATTTCAGAATTGCACCTTGCAATGCGGAGAAATTACTGTTTGTGCATTTACAAAATTCATTGATTTTTGCCATTGAAAAACATCATGTTATTCATATACCAGAAATGTTTGAAGCTACTGACTGAATGAAAGGAGCTGACATCTCACTCTCTTTGAATCTTCTTTATCATGCTAAGAGGAGCAGGAAAAAGCAAAAAATTTCAGAATTGCACCTTGCAATGCGGAGAAATTACTGTTTGTGCATTTACAATATTCATTGATTTTTGCCATTGAAAAACGTCCAGAAATGATTGAAGCTACTGACTGAATGAAAGGAGCTGGCATCTCACTCTCTTTGAATCTTCTTTATCATGCTAAGAGGAGCAGGAAAAAGCAAAAAATTTCAGAATTGCACCTTGCAATGCGGAGAAATTACTGTTTGTGCATTTACAATATTCATTGATTTTTGCCATTGAAAAACATCATGTTATTCATATACCAGAAATGTTTGAAGCTACTGACTGAATGAAAGGAGCTGGCATCTCACTCTCTTTGAATCTTCTTTATCATGCTAAGAGGAGCAGGAAAAAGCAAAAAATTTCAGAATTGCACCTTGCAATGCGGAGAAATTACTGTTTGTGCATTTACAATATTCATTGATTTTTGCCATTGAAAAACGTCCAGAAATGATTGAAGCTACTGACTGAATGAAAGGAGCTGGCATCTCACTCTCTTTGAATCTTCTTTATCATGCTAAGAGGAGCAGGAAAAAGCAAAAAATTTCAGAATTGCACCTTGCAATGCGGAGAAATTACTGTTTGTGCATTTACAATATTCATTGATTTTTGCCATTGAAAAACGTCCAGAAATGATTGAAGCTACTGACTGAATGAAAGGAGCTGGCATCTCACTCTCTTTGAATCTTCTTTATCATGCTAAGAGGAGCAGGAAAAAGCAAAAAATTTCAGAATTGCAACTTGCAATGCGGAGAAATTACTGTTTGTGCATTTACAATATTCATTGATTTTTGCCATTGAAAAACATCATGTTATTCATATACCAGAAATGATTGAAGCTACTGACTGAATGAAAGGAGCTGGAATCTCACTCTCTTTGAATCTTCTTTATCATGCTAAGAGGAGCAGGAAAAAGCAAAAAATTTCAGAATTGCACCTTGCAATGCGGAGAAATTACTGTTTGTGCATTTACAATATTCATTGATTTTTGCCATTGAAAAACGTCCAGAAATGATTGAAGCTACTGACTGAATGAAAGGAGCTGGCATCTCACTCTCTTTGAATCTTCTTTATCATGCTAAGAGGAGCAGGAAAAAGCAAAAAATTTCAGAATTGCACCTTGCAATGCGGAGAAATTACTGTTTGTGCTTTTACAATATTCATTGATTTTTGCCATTGAAAAACATCATATTATTCATATACCAGAAATGTTTGAAGCTACTGACTGAATGAAAGGAGCTGGCATCTCACTCTCTTTGAATCTTCTTTATCATGCTAAGAGGAGCAGGAAAAAGCAAAACATTTCAGAATTGCACCTTGCAATGCGGAGAAATTACTGTTTGTGCATTTACAATATTCATTGATTTTTGCCATTGAAAAACGTCCAGAAATGATTGAAGCTACTGACTGAATGAAAGGAGCTGGCATCTCACTCTCTTTGAATCTTCTTTATCATGCTAAGAGGAGCAGGAAAAAGCAAAAAATTTCAGAATTGCACCTTGCAATGCGGAGAAATTACTGTTTGTGCATTTACAATATTCATTGATTTTTGCCATTGAAAAACGTCCAGAAATGATTGAAGCTACTGACTGAATGAAAGGAGCTGGCATCTCACTCTCTTTGAATCTTCTTTATCATGCTAAGAGGAGCAGGAAAAAGCAAAAAATTTCAGAATTGCACCTTGCAATGCGGAGAAATTACTGTTTGTGCATTTACAATATTCATTGATTTTTGCCATTGAAAAACATCATGTTATTCATATACCATAAATGATTGAAGCTACTGACTGAATGAAAGGAGCTGGCATCTTACTCTCTTTGAATCTTCTTTGTCATGCTAAGAGGAGCAGGAAAAAGCAAAAAATTTCAGAATTGCACCTTGCAATGCGGAGAAATTACTGTTTGTGCATTTACAATATTCATTGATTTTTGCCATTGAAAAACGTCCAGAAATGATTGAAGCTACTGACTGAATGAAAGGAGCTGGCATCTCACTCTCTTTGAATCTTCTTTATCATGCTAAGAGGAGCAGGAAAAAGCAAAAAATTTCAGAATTGCACCTTGCAATGCGGAGAAATTACTGTTTGTGCATTTACAATATTCATTGATTTTTGCCATTGAAAAACGTCCAGAAATGATTGAAGCTACTGACTGAATGAAAGGAGCTGGCATCTCACTCTCTTTGAATCTTCTTTATCATGCTAAGAGGAGCAGGAAAAAGCAAAAAATTTCAGAATTGCACCTTGCAATGCGGAGAAATTACTGTTTGTGCATTTACAATATTCATTGATTTTTGCCATTGAAAAACATCATGTTATTCATATACCAGAAATGTTTGTAGCTACTGACTGAATGAAAGGAGCTGGCATCTCACTCTCTTTGAATCTTCTTTATCATGCTAAGAGGAGCAGGAAAAAGCAAAAAATTTCAGAATTGCACCTTGCAATGCGGAGAAATTACTGTTTGTGCATTTACAATATTCATTGATTTTTGCCATTGAAAAACGTCCAGAAATGATTGAAGCTACTGACTGAATGAAAGGAGCTGGCATCTCACTCTCTTTGAATCTTCTTTATCATGCTAAGAGGAGCAGGAAAAAGCAAAAAATTTCAGAATTGCACCTTGCAATGCGGAGAAATTACTGTTTGTGCATTTACAATATTCATTGATTTTTGCCATTGAAAAACGTCCAGAAATGATTGAAGCTACTGACTGAATGAAAGGAGCTGGCATCTCACTCTCTTTGAATCTTCTTTATCATGCTAAGAGGAGCAGGAAAAAGCAAAAAATTTCAGAATTGCACCTTGCAATGCGGAGAAATTACTCTTTGTGCATTTACAATATTCATTGATTTTTGCCATTGAAAAACATCATGTTATTCATATACCAGAAATGTTTGAAGCTACTGACTGAATGAAAGGAGCTGGCATCTCACTCTCTTTGAATCTTCTTTATCATGCTAAGAGGAGCAGGAAAAAGCAAAAAATTTCAGAATTGCACCTTGCAATGCGGAGAAATTACTGTTTGTGCATTTACAATATTCATTGATTTTTGCCATTGAAAAACGTCCAGAAATGATTGAAGCTACTGACTGAATGAAAGGAGCTGGCATCTCACTCTCTTTGAATCTTCTTTATCATGCTAAGAGGAGCAGGAAAAAGCAAAAAATTTCAGAATTGCACCTTGCAATGCGGAGAAATTACTGTTTGTGCATTTACAATATTCATTGATTTTTGCCATTGAAAAACATCATGTTATTCATATACCAGAAATGTTTGTAGCTACTGACTGAATGAAAGGAGCTGGCATCTCACTCTCTTTGAATCTTCTTTATCATGCTAAGAGGAGCAGGAAAAAGCAAAAAATTTCAGAATTGCACCTTGCAATGCGGAGAAATTACTGTTTGTGCATTTACAATATTCATTGATTTTTGCCATTGAAAAACGTCCAGAAATGATTGAAGCTACTGACTGAATGAAAGAAGCTGGCATCTCACTCTCTTTGAATCTTCTTTATCATGCTAAGAGGAGCAGGAAAAAGCAAAAAATTTCAGAATTGCACCTTGCAATGCGGAGAAATTACTGTTTGTGCATTTACAATATTCATTGATTTTTGCCATTGAAAAACGTCCAGAAATGATTGAAGCTACTGACTGAATGAAAGGAGCTGGCATCTCACTCTCTTTGAATCTTCTTTATCATGCTAAGAGGAGCAGGAAAAAGCAAAAAATTTCAGAATTGCACCTTGCAATGCGGAGAAATTACTCTTTGTGCATTTACAATATTCATTGATTTTTGCCATTGAAAAACATCATGTTATTCATATACCAGAAATGTTTGAAGCTACTGACTGAATGAAAGGAGCTGGCATCTCACTCTCTTTGAATCTTCTTTATCATGCTAAGAGGAGCAGGAAAAAGCAAAAAATTTCAGAATTGCACCTTGCAATGCGGAGAAATTACTGTTTGTGCATTTACAATATTCATTGATTTTTGCCATTGAAAAACATCATGTTATTCATATACCAGAAATGTTTGAAGCTACTGACTGAATGAAAGGAGCTGGCATCTCACTCTCTTTGAATCTTCTTTATCATGCTAAGAGGAGCAGGAAAAATCAAAAAATTTCAGAATTGCACCTTGCAATGCGGAGAAATTACTGTTTGTGCATTTACAATATTCAATGATTTTTGCCATTGAAAAACATGTTATTCATATACCAGAAATGTTTGAAGCTACTGACTGAATGAAAGGAGCTGGCACCTCACTCTCTTTGAATCTTCTTTATCATGCTAAGAGGAGCGGGAAAAAGCAAAAAATTTCAGAATTGCACCTTGCAATGCGGAGAAATTACTGTTTGTGCATTTACAATATTCATTGATTTTTGCCATTGAAAAACATCCAGAAATGATTGAAGCTACTGACTGAATGAAAGGAGCTGGCATCTCACTCTCTTTGAATCTTCTTTATCATGCTAAGAGGAGCAGGAAAAAGCAAAAAATTTCAGAATTGCACCTTGCAATGCGGAGAAATTACTGTTTGTGCATTTACAATATTCATTGATTTTTGCCATTGAAAAACGTCCAGAAATGATTGAAGCTACTGACTGAATGAAAGGAGCTGGCATCTCACTCTCTTTGAATCTTCTTTATCATGCTAAGAGGAGCAGGAAAAAGCCAAAAATTTCAGAATTGCACCTTGCAATGCGGAGAAATTACAGTTTGTGCATTTACAATATTCATTGATTTTTGCCATTGAAAAACATCCAGAAATGATTGAAGCTACTGACTGAATGAAAGGAGCTGGCATCTCACTCTCTTTGAATATTCTTTATCATGCTAAGAGGAGCAGGAAAAAGCAAAAAATTTCAGAATTGCACCTTGCAATGCGGAGAAATTACTGTTTGTGCATTTACAATATTCGTTGATTTTTGCCATTGAAAAACATCATGTTATTCATATACCAGAAATGTTTGAAGCTACTGACTGAATGAAAGGAGCTGGCATCTCACTCTCTTTGAATCTTCTTTATCATGCTAAGAGGAGCAGGAAAAAGCAAAAAATTTCAGAATTGCACCTTGCAATGCGGAGAAATTACTGTTTGTGCATTTACAATATTCATTGATTTTTGCCATTGAAAAACATCATGTTATTCATATACCAGAAATGTTTGAAGCTACTGACTGAATGAAAGGAGCTGGCATCTCACTCTCTTTGAATATTCTTTATCATGCTAAGAGGAGCAGGAAAAAGCAAAAAATTTCAGAATTGCACCTTGCAATGTGGAGAAATTACTGTTTGTGCATTTACAATATTCATTGATTTTTACCATTGAAAAACGTCCAGAAATGATTGAAGCTACTGACTGAATGAAAGTAGCTGGCATCTCACTCTCTTTGAATCTTCTTTATCATGCTAAGAGGAGCAGGAAAAAGCAAAAAATTTCAGAATTGCACCTTGCAATGCAGAGAAATTACTGTTTGTGCATTTACAATATTCATTGATTTTTGCCATTGAAAAACATCATGTTATTCATATACCAGAAATGTTTGAAGCTACTGACTGAATGAAAGGAGCTGGCATCTCACTCTCTTTGAATCTTCTTTATCATGCTAAGAGGAGCAGGAAAAAGCAAAAAATTTCAGAATTGCACCTTGCAATGTGGAGAAATTACTGTTTGTGCATTTACAATATTCATTGATTTTTACCATTGAAAAACGTCCAGAAATGATTGAAGCTACTGACTGAATGAAAGTAGCTGGCATCTCACTCTCTTTGAATCTTCTTTATCATGCTAAGAGGAGCAGGAAAAAGCAAAAAATTTCAGACTTGCACCTTGCAATGCGGAGAAATTACTGTTTGTGCATTTACAATATTCATTGATTTTTGCCATTGAAAAACATCATGTTATTCATATACCAGAAATGTTTGAAGCTACTGACTGAATGAAAGGAGCTGGCATCTCACTCTCTTTGAATCTTCTTTATCATGCTAAGAGGAGCAGGAAAAAGCAAAAAATTTCAGAATTGCACCTTGCAATGCGGAGAAATTACTGTTTGTGCATTTACAATATTCATTGATTTTTGCCATTGAAAAACGTCCAGAAATGATTGAAGCTACTGACTGAATGAAAGGAGCTGGCATCTCACTCTCTTTGAATCTTGTTTATCATGCTAAGAGGAGCAGGAAAAAGCAAAAAATTTCAGAATTGCACCTTGCAATGCGGAGAAATTACTGTTTGTGCATTTACAATATTCATTGATTTTTGCCATTGAAAAACGTCCAGAAATGATTGAAGCTACTGACTGAATGAAAGGAGCTGGCATCTCACTCTCTTTGAATCTTCTTTATCATGCTAAGAGGAGCAGGAAAAAGCAAAAAATTTCAGAATTGCACCTTGCAATGCGGAGAAATTACTGTTTGTGCATTTACAATATTCATTGATTTTTGCCATTGAAAAACATCATGTTATTCATATACCAGAAATGATTGAAGCTACTGACTGAATGAAAGGAGCTGGCATCTCACTCTCTTTGAATCTTCTTTATCATGCTAAGAGGAGCAGGAAAAAGCAAAAAATTTCAGAATTGCACCTTGCAATGCGGAGAAATTACTGTTTGTGCATTTACAATATTCATTGATTTTTGCCATTGAAAAACGTCCAGAAATGATTGAAGCTACTGACTGAATGAAAGGAACTGGCATCTCACTCTCTTTGAATCTTCTTTATCATGCTAAGAGGAGCAGGAAAAAGCAAAAAATTTCAGAATTGCACCTTGCAATGCGGAGAAATTACTGTTTGTGCATTTACAAAATTCATTGATTTTTGCCATTGAAAAACATCATGTTATTCATATACCAGAAATGTTTGTAGCTACTGACTGAATGAAAGGAGCTGGCATCTCACTCTCTTTGAATCTTCTTTATCATGCTAAGAGGAGCAGGAAAAAGCAAAAAATTTCAGAATTGCACCTTGCAATGCGGAGAAATTACTGTTTGTGCATTTACAATATTCATTGATTTTTGCCATTGAAAAACGTCCAGAAATGATTGAAGCTACTGACTGAATGAAAGGAGCTGGCATCTCACTCTCTTTGAATCTTCTTTATCATGCTAAGAGGAGCAGGAAAAAGCAAAAAATTTCAGAATTGCACCTTGCAATGCGGAGAAATTACTGTTTGTGCATTTACAATATTCATTGATTTTTGCAATTGAAAAACGTCCAGAAATGATTGAAGCTACTGACTGAATGAAAGGAGCTGGCATCTCACTCTCTTTGAATCTTCTTTATCATGCTAAGAGGAGCAGGAAAAAGCAAAAAATTTCAGAATTGCACCTTGCAATGCGGAGAAATTACTCTTTGTGCATTTACAATATTCATTGATTTTTGCCATTGAAAAACATCATGTTATTCATATACCAGAAATGTTTGAAGCTACTGACTGAATGAAAGGAGCTGGCATCTCACTCTCTTTGAATCTTCTTTATCATGCTAAGAGGAGCAGGAAAAAGCAAAAAATTTCAGAATTGCACCTTGCAATGCGGAGAAATTACTGTTTGTGCATTTACAATATTCATTGATTTTTGCCATTGAAAAACATCATGTTATTCATATACCAGAAATGTTTGAAGCTACTGACTGAATGAAAGGAGCTGGCATCTCACTCTCTTTGAATCTTCTTTATCATGCTAAGAGGAGCAGGAAAAAGCAAAAAATTTCAGAATTGCACCTTGCAATGTGGAGAAATTACTGTTTGTGCATTTACAATATTCATTGATTTTTACCATTGAAAAACGTCCAGAAATGATTGAAGCTACTGACTGAATGAAAGTAGCTGGCATCTCACTCTCTTTGAATCTTCTTTATCATGCTAAGAGGAGCAGGAAAAAGCAAAAAATTTCAGACTTGCACCTTGCAATGCGGAGAAATTACTGTTTGTGCATTTACAATATTCATTGATTTTTGCCATTGAAAAACATCATGTTATTCATATACCAGAAATGTTTGAAGCTACTGACTGAATGAAAGGAGCTGGCATCTCACTCTCTTTGAATCTTCTTTATCATGCTAAGAGGAGCAGGAAAAAGCAAAAAATTTCAGAATTGCACCTTGCAATGCGGAGAAATTACTGTTTGTGCATTTACAATATTCATTGATTTTTGCCATTGAAAAACGTCCAGAAATGATTGAAGCTACTGACTGAATGAAAGGAGCTGGCATCTCACTCTCTTTGAATCTTCTTTATCATGCTAAGAGGAGCAGGAAAAAGCAAAAAATTTCAGAATTGCACCTTGCAATGCGGAGAAATTACTGTTTGTGCATTTACAATATTCATTGATTTTTGCCATTGAAAAACATCATGTTATTCATATACCAGAAATGTTTGTAGCTACTGACTGAATGAAAGGAGCTGGCATCTCACTCTCTTTGAATCTTCTTTATCATGCTAAGAGGAGCAGGAAAAAGCAAAAAATTTCAGAATTGCACCTTGCAATGCGGAGAAATTACTGTTTGTGCATTTACAATATTCATTGATTTTTGCCATTGAAAAACGTCCAGAAATGATTGAAGCTACTGACTGAATGAAAGGAGCTGGCATCTCACTCTCTTTGAATCTTCTTTATCATGCTAAGAGGAGCAGGAAAAAGCAAAAAATTTCAGAATTGCACCTTGCAATGCGGAGAAATTACTGTTTGTGCATTTACAATATTCATTGATTTTTGCCATTGAAAAACGTCCAGAAATGATTGAAGCTACTGACTGAATGAAAGGAGCTGGCATCTCACTCTCTTTGAATCTTCTTTATCATGCTAAGAGGAGCAGGAAAAAGCAAAAAATTTCAGAATTGCACCTTGCAATGCGGAGAAATTACTCTTTGTGCATTTACAATATTCATTGATTTTTGCCATTGAAAAACATCATGTTATTCATATACCAGAAATGTTTGAAGCTACTGACTGAATGAAAGGAGCTGGCATCTCACTCTCTTTGAATCTTCTTTATCATGCTAAGAGGAGCAGGAAAAAGCAAAAAATTTCAGAATTGCACCTTGCAATGCGGAGAAATTACTGTTTGTGCATTTACAATATTCATTGATTTTTGCCA